>NW_027102462.1:0-97363 GCF_035609145.1 Eleutherodactylus coqui | reverse complement strand
TCGTTTGAAATTCGCCCTTAAGCGGATACGGCAGCCTACAACAGTCAAATTGATCGCTGCTTATCACTTCTTTTGTGGTAGGTACAGTTATTCCAGATAGGGGAATGGTAGGTTAAGTTATTCCAGGGAGGGGAATGCTTATGGCAAGGCATTATGCTTGATCGGAGGCGGATGAAGTGGCAAAAAAGGCTCGGCCTACACCATGACCATGCAATCGTCAACCAAAGTGAATATGAGCCACACAGGTTGGTTGAAATAGCGCAACATGAATGATGGAACCTGGATCAAGCGTCCCAGGATGCATTGCAGCGAAAACGTTCAACAATGTTCAGCGTGACCAATGTTTCTATCTTGGAAAATGAAATTGCATGCTGTATGGAGTGTTTTTGATATATCTTGTCTCAGGATTTGCTTGCAGTCCTACCATATCCCACAAAATGCAGAAGTGCAGTCAATGCAGCTTTTTACCTAAAATGGTAAAAATTGGTCAAAGCCTCATGCGGTTTATTACCTGTCCTGAATAACATCAATGGCAATTATAAGAATAATGCTGATAATAATACAAATTTTGTATGTATGTTTTCAGCCCTACAAAACCATAACTATAGAAGTTTAAATTTATACGTAAAGCTAGATATTTGTAGAAATATCTATATTGATATATAGCTATCTATTTATATAGCTAGATATATATCTATGCAGTAACATACATTAGATAGATAGATAGATAGACTGTATATAAGCCTGCAAGTCTTGCACTTGAAGCAGCTTTATGATGTCATTAAGCTCGATGGTGACACGCGCACCCGGAACAAGGATCACAGGTTGTTAGCGGCCATTTTTCCATCAGTCTCCACTGGAGCTAGAAGTGAGCAGACAGATACTCCTATAGACGCTGCTGGAGCCAGATCATTTGTCTCTGTGATGGACAACGTTTGAAATTCGCCCTTAAGCGGGAGACGGCAGCCTACAACAGTCAAATTGATCGCTGCTTATCACTTCTTTTGTGGTAGGTACAGTTATTCCAGATAGGGGAATGGTAGGTTAAGTTATTCCAGGGAGGGGAATGCTTATGGGCAAGGCATTATGCTTGATCGGAGGCGGATGAAGTGGCAAAAAAGGCTCGGCCTACACCATGACCATGCAACTCGTCAACCCAAAGTGAATATGAGCCACACAGGTTGGTTGAAATGGCGCAGCATGAATGATAGAACCTGGATCCAAGCGTCCCAGGATGCATTGCAGCGAAAACGTTCAACAATGTTCAGCGTGACCAATGTTTCTATCTTGGAAAATGAAATTGCATGCTGTATGGAGTGTTTTTGACATATCTTGTCTCAGGATTTGCTTGCAGTCCTACCATATCCCACAAAATGCAGAAGTACAGTCAATGCAGCTTTTTACCTAAAATGGTAAAAATTGGTCAAAGACTCATGCGGTTTATTACCTGCCCCTGGAATAACATCAATGGCAATTATAAGAATAATGCTGATAATAATACAAATTTTGTATGTATGTTTTCAGCCCTACAAAACCATAACTATAGAAGTTTAAATTTATACGTAAAGCTAGATATTTGTAGAAATATCTATATTGATATATAGCTATCTATTTATATAGCTAGATATATATCTATGCAGTAACATACATTAGATAGATAGATAGATAGATAGATAGACTGTATATAAGCCTGCAAGTCTTGCACTTGAAGCAGCTTTATGATGTCATTAAGGCTCGATGGTGACACGCGCACCCGGAACAAGGATCACAGGTTGTTAGCGGCCATTTTTCCATCAGTCTCCACTGGAGCTAGAAGTGAGCAGACAGATACTCCTATAGACGCTGCTGAGCCAGATCATTTGTCTCTGTGATGGACAACGTTTGAAATTCGCCCTTAAGCGGGATACGGCAGCCTACAACAGTCAAATTGATCGCTGCTTATCACTTCTTTTGTGGTAGGTACAGTTATTCCAGATAGGGGAATGGGTAGGTTAAGTTATTCCAGGGAGGGGAATGCTTATGGGCAAGGCATTATGCTTGATCGGAGGCGGATGAAGTGGCAAAAAAGGCTCGGCCTACACCATGACCATGCCAATCGTCAACCCAAAGTGAATATGAGCCACACAGGTTGGTTGAAATAGCGCAACATGAATGATGGAACCTGGATCCAAGCGTCCAGGATGCATTGCAGCGAAAACGTTCAACAATGTTCAGCGTGACCAATGTTTCTATCTTGGAAAATGAAATTGCATGCTGTATGGAGTGTTTTTGATATATCTTGTCTCAGGATTTGCTTGCAGTCCTACCATATCCCACAAAATGCAGAAGTGCAGTCAATGCAGCTTTTTACCTAAAATGGTAAAAATTGGTCAAAGACTCATGCGGTTTATTACCTGCCCCTGGAATAACATCAATGGCAATTATAAGAATAATGCTGATAATAATACAAATTTTGTATGTATGTTTTCAGCCCTACAAAACCATAACTATAGAAGTTTAAATTTATACGTAAAGCTAGATATTTGTAGAAATATCTATATTGATATATAGCTATCTATTTATATAGCTAGATATATATCTATGCAGTAACATACATTAGATAGATAGATAGATAGATAGACTGTATATAAGCCTGCAAGTCTTGCACTTGAAGCAGCTTTATGATGTCATTAAGGCTCGATGGTGACACGCGCACACCGGAACAAGGATCACAGGTTGTTAGCGGCCATTTTTCCATCAGTCTCCACTGGAGCTAGAAGTGAGCAGACAGATACTCCTATAGACGCTGCTGGAGCCAGATCATTTGTCTCTGTGATGGACAACGTTTGAAATTCGCCCTTAAGCGGGATACGGCAGCCTACAACAGTCAAATTGATCGCTGCTTATCACTTCTTTTGTGGTAGGTACAGTTATTCCAGATAGGGGAATGGGTAGGTTAAGTTATTCCAGGGAGGGGAATGCTTATGGGCAAGGCATTATGCTTGATTGGAGGCGGATGAAGTGGCAAAAAAGGCTCGGCCTACACCATGACCATGCCAATCGTCAACCCAAAGTGAATATGAGCCACACAGGTTGGTTGAAATAGCGCAACATGAATGATGGAACCTGGATCCAAGCGTCCCAGGATGCATTGCAGCGAAAACGTTCAACAATGTTCAGCGTGACCAATGTTTCTATCTTGGAAAATGAAATTGCATGCTGTATGGAGTGTTTTTGATATATCTTGTCTCAGGATTTGCTTGCAGTCCTACCATATCCCACAAAATGCAGAAGTGCAGTCAATGCAGCTTTTTACCTAAAATGGTAAAAATTGGTCAAAGCCTCATGCGGTTTATTACCTGTCCCTGGAATAACATCAATGGCAATTATAAGAATAATGCTGATAATAATACAAATTTTGTATGTATGTTTTCAGCCCTACAAAACCATAACTATAGAAGTTTAAATTTATACGTAAAGCTAGATATTTGTAGAAATATCTATATTGATATATAGCTATCTATTTATATAGCTAGATATATATCTATGCAGTAACATACATTAGATAGATAGATAGATAGACTGTATATAAGCCTGCAAGTCTTGCACTTGAAGCAGCTTTATGATGTCATTAAGGCTCGATGGTGACACGCGCACCCGGAACAAGGATCACAGGTTGTTAGCGGCCATTTTTCCATCAGTCTCCACTGGAGCTAGAAGTGAGCAGACAGATACTCCTATAGACGCTGCTGGAGCCAGATCATTTGTCTCTGTGATGGACAACGTTTGAAATTCGCCCTTAAGCGGGAGACGGCAGCCTACAACAGTCAAATTGATCGCTGCTTATCACTTCTTTTGTGGTAGGTACAGTTATTCCAGATAGGGGAATGGGTAGGTTAAGTTATTCCAGGGAGGGGAATGCTTATGGGCAAGGCATTATGCTTGATCGGAGGCGGATGAAGTGGCAAAAAAGGCTCGGCCTACACCATGACCATGCAACTCGTCAACCCAAAGTGAATATGAGCCACACAGGTTGGTTGAAATGGCGCAGCATGAATGATAGAACCTGGATCCAAGCGTCCCAGGATGCATTGCAGCGAAAACGTTCAACAATGTTCAGCGTGACCAATGTTTCTATCTTGGAAAATGAAATTGCATGCTGTATGGAGTGTTTTTGACATATCTTGTCTCAGGATTTGCTTGCAGTCCTACCATATCCCACAAAATGCAGAAGTACAGTCAATGCAGCTTTTTACCTAAAATGGTAAAAATTGGTCAAAGACTCATGCGGTTTATTACCTGCCCCTGGAATAACATCAATGGCAATTATAAGAATAATGCTGATAATAATACAAATTTTGTATGTATGTTTTCAGCCCTACAAAACCATAACTATAGAAGTTTAAATTTATACGTAAAGCTAGATATTTGTAGAAATATCTATATTGATATATAGCTATCTATTTATATAGCTAGATATATATCTATGCAGTAACATACATTAGATAGATAGATAGATAGATAGATAGATAGATAGATAGATAGATAGATAGACTGTATATAAGCCTGCAAGTCTTGCACTTGAAGCAGCTTTATGATGTCATTAAGGCTCGATGGTGACACGCGCACCCGGAACAAGGATCACAGGTTGTTAGCGGCCATTTTTCCATCAGTCTCCACTGGAGCTAGAAGTGAGCAGACAGATACTCCTATAGACGCTGCTGGAGCCAGATCATTTGTCTCTGTGATGGACAACGTTTGAAATTCGCCCTTAAGCGGGATACGGCAGCCTACAACAGTCAAATTGATCGCTGCTTATCACTTCTTTTGTGGTAGGTACAGTTATTCCAGATAGGGGAATGGGTAGGTTAAGTTATTCCAGGGAGGGGAATGCTTATGGGCAAGGCATTATGCTTGATCGGAGGCGGATGAAGTGGCAAAAAAGGCTCGGCCTACACCATGACCATGCCAATCGTCAACCCAAAGTGAATATGAGCCACACAGGTTGGTTGAAATAGCGCAACATGAATGATGGAACCTGGATCCAAGCGTCCCAGGATGCATTGCAGCGAAAACGTTCAACAATGTTCAGCGTGACCAATGTTTCTATCTTGGAAAATGAAATTGCATGCTGTATGGAGTGTTTTTGATATATCTTGTCTCAGGATTTGCTTGCAGTCCTACCATATCCCACAAAATGCAGAAGTGCAGTCAATGCAGCTTTTTACCTAAAATGGTAAAAATTGGTCAAAGCCTCATGCGGTTTATTACCTGTCCCTGGAATAACATCAATGGCAATTATAAGAATAATGCTGATAATAATACAAATTTTGTATGTATGTTTTCAGCCCTACAAAACCATAACTATAGAAGTTTAAATTTATACGTAAAGCTAGATATTTGTAGAAATATCTATATTGATATATAGCTATCTATTTATATAGCTAGATATATATCTATGCAGTAACATACATTAGATAGATAGATAGATAGACTGTATATAAGCCTGCAAGTCTTGCACTTGAAGCAGCTTTATGATGTCATTAAGGCTCGATGGTGACACGCGCACCCGGAACAAGGATCACAGGTTGTTAGCGGCCATTTTTCCATCAGTCTCCACTGGAGCTAGAAGTGAGCAGACAGATACTCCTATAGACGCTGCTGGAGCCAGATCATTTGTCTCTGTGATGGACAACGTTTGAAATTCGCCCTTAAGCGGGAGACGGCAGCCTACAACAGTCAAATTGATCGCTGCTTATCACTTCTTTTGTGGTAGGTACAGTTATTCCAGATAGGGGAATGGGTAGGTTAAGTTATTCCAGGGAGGGGAATGCTTATGGGCAAGGCATTATGCTTGATCGGAGGCGGATGAAGTGGCAAAAAAGGCTCGGCCTACACCATGACCATGCAACTCGTCAACCCAAAGTGAATATGAGCCACACAGGTTGGTTGAAATGGCGCAGCATGAATGATAGAACCTGGATCCAAGCGTCCCAGGATGCATTGCAGCGAAAACGTTCAACAATGTTCAGCGTGACCAATGTTTCTATCTTGGAAAATGAAATTGCATGCTGTATGGAGTGTTTTTGACATATCTTGTCTCAGGATTTGCTTGCAGTCCTACCATATCCCACAAAATGCAGAAGTACAGTCAATGCAGCTTTTTACCTAAAATGGTAAAAATTGGTCAAAGACTCATGCGGTTTATTACCTGCCCCTGGAATAACATCAATGGCAATTATAAGAATAATGCTGATAATAATACAAATTTTGTATGTATGTTTTCAGCCCTACAAAACCATAACTATAGAAGTTTAAATTTATACGTAAAGCTAGATATTTGTAGAAATATCTATATTGATATATAGCTATCTATTTATATAGCTAGATATATATCTATGCAGTAACATACATTAGATAGATAGATAGATAGATAGATAGACTGTATATAAGCCTGCAAGTCTTGCACTTGAAGCAGCTTTATGATGTCATTAAGGCTCGATGGTGACACGCGCACCCGGAACAAGGATCACAGGTTGTTAGCGGCCATTTTTCCATCAGTCTCCACTGGAGCTAGAAGTGAGCAGACAGATACTCCTATAGACGCTGCTGGAGCCAGATCATTTGTCTCTGTGATGGACAACGTTTGAAATTCGCCCTTAAGCGGGATACGGCAGCCTACAACAGTCAAATTGATCGCTGCTTATCACTTCTTTTGTGGTAGGTACAGTTATTCCAGATAGGGGAATGGGTAGGTTAAGTTATTCCAGGGAGGGGAATGCTTATGGGCAAGGCATTATGCTTGATCGGAGGCGGATGAAGTGGCAAAAAAGGCTCGGCCTACACCATGACCATGCCAATCGTCAACCCAAAGTGAATATGAGCCACACAGGTTGGTTGAAATAGCGCAACATGAATGATGGAACCTGGATCCAAGCGTCCCAGGATGCATTGCAGCGAAAACGTTCAACAATGTTCAGCGTGACCAATGTTTCTATCTTGGAAAATGAAATTGCATGCTGTATGGAGTGTTTTTGATATATCTTGTCTCAGGATTTGCTTGCAGTCCTACCATATCCCACAAAATGCAGAAGTGCAGTCAATGCAGCTTTTTACCTAAAATGGTAAAAATTGGTCAAAGACTCATGCGGTTTATTACCTGCCCCTGGAATAACATCAATGGCAATTATAAGAATAATGCTGATAATAATACAAATTTTGTATGTATGTTTTCAGCCCTACAAAACCATAACTATAGAAGTTTAAATTTATACGTAAAGCTAGATATTTGTAGAAATATCTATATTGATATATAGCTATCTATTTATATAGCTAGATATATATCTATGCAGTAACATACATTAGATAGATAGATAGATAGATAGACTGTATATAAGCCTGCAAGTCTTGCACTTGAAGCAGCTTTATGATGTCATTAAGGCTCGATGGTGACACGCGCACCCGGAACAAGGATCACAGGTTGTTAGCGGCCATTTTTCCATCAGTCTCCACTGGAGCTAGAAGTGAGCAGACAGATACTCCTATAGACGCTGCTGGAGCCAGATCATTTGTCTCTGTGATGGACAACGTTTGAAATTCGCCCTTAAGCGGGATACGGCAGCCTACAACAGTCAAATTGATCGCTGCTTATCACTTCTTTTGTGGTAGGTACAGTTATTCCAGATAGGGGAATGGGTAGGTTAAGTTATTCCAGGGAGGGGAATGCTTATGGGCAAGGCATTATGCTTGATCGGAGGCGGATGAAGTGGCAAAAAAGGCTCGGCCTACACCATGACCATGCCAATCGTCAACCCAAAGTGAATATGAGCCACACAGGTTGGTTGAAATAGCGCAACATGAATGATGGAACCTGGATCCAAGCGTCCCAGGATGCATTGCAGCGAAAACGTTCAACAATGTTCAGCGTGACCAATGTTTCTATCTTGGAAAATGAAATTGCATGCTGTATGGAGTGTTTTTGATATATCTTGTCTCAGGATTTGCTTGCAGTCCTACCATATCCCACAAAATGCAGAAGTGCAGTCAATGCAGCTTTTTACCTAAAATGGTAAAAATTGGTCAAAGCCTCATGCGGTTTATTACCTGTCCCTGGAATAACATCAATGGCAATTATAAGAATAATGCTGATAATAATACAAATTTTGTATGTATGTTTTCAGCCCTACAAAACCATAACTATAGAAGTTTAAATTTATACGTAAAGCTAGATATTTGTAGAAATATCTATATTGATATATAGCTATCTATTTATATAGCTAGATATATATCTATGCAGTAACATACATTAGATAGATAGATAGATAGACTGTATATAAGCCTGCAAGTCTTGCACTTGAAGCAGCTTTATGATGTCATTAAGGCTCGATGGTGACACGCGCACCCGGAACAAGGATCACAGGTTGTTAGCGGCCATTTTTCCATCAGTCTCCACTGGAGCTAGAAGTGAGCAGACAGATACTCCTATAGACGCTGCTGGAGCCAGATCATTTGTCTCTGTGATGGACAACGTTTGAAATTCGCCCTTAAGCGGGAGACGGCAGCCTACAACAGTCAAATTGATCGCTGCTTATCACTTCTTTTGTGGTAGGTACAGTTATTCCAGATAGGGGAATGGGTAGGTTAAGTTATTCCAGGGAGGGGAATGCTTATGGGCAAGGCATTATGCTTGATCGGAGGCGGATGAAGTGGCAAAAAAGGCTCGGCCTACACCATGACCATGCAACTCGTCAACCCAAAGTGAATATGAGCCACACAGGTTGGTTGAAATGGCGCAGCATGAATGATAGAACCTGGATCCAAGCGTCCCAGGATGCATTGCAGCGAAAACGTTCAACAATGTTCAGCGTGACCAATGTTTCTATCTTGGAAAATGAAATTGCATGCTGTATGGAGTGTTTTTGACATATCTTGTCTCAGGATTTGCTTGCAGTCCTACCATATCCCACAAAATGCAGAAGTACAGTCAATGCAGCTTTTTACCTAAAATGGTAAAAATTGGTCAAAGACTCATGCGGTTTATTACCTGCCCCTGGAATAACATCAATGGCAATTATAAGAATAATGCTGATAATAATACAAATTTTGTATGTATGTTTTCAGCCCTACAAAACCATAACTATAGAAGTTTAAATTTATACGTAAAGCTAGATATTTGTAGAAATATCTATATTGATATATAGCTATCTATTTATATAGCTAGATATATATCTATGCAGTAACATACATTAGATAGATAGATAGATAGACTGTATATAAGCCTGCAAGTCTTGCACTTGAAGCAGCTTTATGATGTCATTAAGGCTCGATGGTGACACGCGCACCCGGAACAAGGATCACAGGTTGTTAGCGGCCATTTTTCCATCAGTCTCCACTGGAGCTAGAAGTGAGCAGACAGATACTCCTATAGACGCTGCTGGAGCCAGATCATTTGTCTCTGTGATGGACAACGTTTGAAATTCGCCCTTAAGCGGGATACGGCAGCCTACAACAGTCAAATTGATCGCTGCTTATCACTTCTTTTGTGGTAGGTACAGTTATTCCAGATAGGGGAATGGGTAGGTTAAGTTATTCCAGGGAGGGGAATGCTTATGGGCAAGGCATTATGCTTGATCGGAGGCGGATGAAGTGGCAAAAAAGGCTCGGCCTACACCATGACCATGCCAATCGTCAACCCAAAGTGAATATGAGCCACACAGGTTGGTTGAAATAGCGCAACATGAATGATGGAACCTGGATCCAAGCGTCCCAGGATGCATTGCAGCGAAAACGTTCAACAATGTTCAGCGTGACCAATGTTTCTATCTTGGAAAATGAAATTGCATGCTGTATGGAGTGTTTTTGATATATCTTGTCTCAGGATTTGCTTGCAGTCCTACCATATCCCACAAAATGCAGAAGTGCAGTCAATGCAGCTTTTTACCTAAAATGGTAAAAATTGGTCAAAGCCTCATGCGGTTTATTACCTGTCCCTGGAATAACATCAATGGCAATTATAAGAATAATGCTGATAATAATACAAATTTTGTATGTATGTTTTCAGCCCTACAAAACCATAACTATAGAAGTTTAAATTTATACGTAAAGCTAGATATTTGTAGAAATATCTATATTGATATATAGCTATCTATTTATATAGCTAGATATATATCTATGCAGTAACATACATTAGATAGATAGATAGATAGACTGTATATAAGCCTGCAAGTCTTGCACTTGAAGCAGCTTTATGATGTCATTAAGGCTCGATGGTGACACGCGCACCCGGAACAAGGATCACAGGTTGTTAGCGGCCATTTTTCCATCAGTCTCCACTGGAGCTAGAAGTGAGCAGACAGATACTCCTATAGACGCTGCTGGAGCCAGATCATTTGTCTCTGTGATGGACAACGTTTGAAATTCGCCCTTAAGCGGGAGACGGCAGCCTACAACAGTCAAATTGATCGCTGCTTATCACTTCTTTTGTGGTAGGTACAGTTATTCCAGATAGGGGAATGGGTAGGTTAAGTTATTCCAGGGAGGGGAATGCTTATGGGCAAGGCATTATGCTTGATCGGAGGCGGATGAAGTGGCAAAAAAGGCTCGGCCTACACCATGACCATGCAACTCGTCAACCCAAAGTGAATATGAGCCACACAGGTTGGTTGAAATGGCGCAGCATGAATGATAGAACCTGGATCCAAGCGTCCCAGGATGCATTGCAGCGAAAACGTTCAACAATGTTCAGCGTGACCAATGTTTCTATCTTGGAAAATGAAATTGCATGCTGTATGGAGTGTTTTTGACATATCTTGTCTCAGGATTTGCTTGCAGTCCTACCATATCCCACAAAATGCAGAAGTACAGTCAATGCAGCTTTTTACCTAAAATGGTAAAAATTGGTCAAAGACTCATGCGGTTTATTACCTGCCCCTGGAATAACATCAATGGCAATTATAAGAATAATGCTGATAATAATACAAATTTTGTATGTATGTTTTCAGCCCTACAAAACCATAACTATAGAAGTTTAAATTTATACGTAAAGCTAGATATTTGTAGAAATATCTATATTGATATATAGCTATCTATTTATATAGCTAGATATATATCTATGCAGTAACATACATTAGATAGATAGATAGATAGATAGATAGACTGTATATAAGCCTGCAAGTCTTGCACTTGAAGCAGCTTTATGATGTCATTAAGGCTCGATGGTGACACGCGCACCCGGAACAAGGATCACAGGTTGTTAGCGGCCATTTTTCCATCAGTCTCCACTGGAGCTAGAAGTGAGCAGACAGATACTCCTATAGACGCTGCTGGAGCCAGATCATTTGTCTCTGTGATGGACAACGTTTGAAATTCGCCCTTAAGCGGGATACGGCAGCCTACAACAGTCAAATTGATCGCTGCTTATCACTTCTTTTGTGGTAGGTACAGTTATTCCAGATAGGGGAATGGGTAGGTTAAGTTATTCCAGGGAGGGGAATGCTTATGGGCAAGGCATTATGCTTGATCGGAGGCGGATGAAGTGGCAAAAAAGGCTCGGCCTACACCATGACCATGCCAATCGTCAACCCAAAGTGAATATGAGCCACACAGGTTGGTTGAAATAGCGCAACATGAATGATGGAACCTGGATCCAAGCGTCCCAGGATGCATTGCAGCGAAAACGTTCAACAATGTTCAGCGTGACCAATGTTTCTATCTTGGAAAATGAAATTGCATGCTGTATGGAGTGTTTTTGATATATCTTGTCTCAGGATTTGCTTGCAGTCCTACCATATCCCACAAAATGCAGAAGTGCAGTCAATGCAGCTTTTTACCTAAAATGGTAAAAATTGGTCAAAGCCTCATGCGGTTTATTACCTGTCCCTGGAATAACATCAATGGCAATTATAAGAATAATGCTGATAATAATACAAATTTTGTATGTATGTTTTCAGCCCTACAAAACCATAACTATAGAAGTTTAAATTTATACGTAAAGCTAGATATTTGTAGAAATATCTATATTGATATATAGCTATCTATTTATATAGCTAGATATATATCTATGCAGTAACATACATTAGATAGATAGATAGATAGATAGACTGTATATAAGCCTGCAAGTCTTGCACTTGAAGCAGCTTTATGATGTCATTAAGGCTCGATGGTGACACGCGCACCCGGAACAAGGATCACAGGTTGTTAGCGGCCATTTTTCCATCAGTCTCCACTGGAGCTAGAAGTGAGCAGACAGATACTCCTATAGACGCTGCTGGAGCCAGATCATTTGTCTCTGTGATGGACAACGTTTGAAATTCGCCCTTAAGCGGGATACGGCAGCCTACAACAGTCAAATTGATCGCTGCTTATCACTTCTTTTGTGGTAGGTACAGTTATTCCAGATAGGGGAATGGGTAGGTTAAGTTATTCCAGGGAGGGGAATGCTTATGGGCAAGGCATTATGCTTGATCGGAGGCGGATGAAGTGGCAAAAAAGGCTCGGCCTACACCATGACCATGCCAATCGTCAACCCAAAGTGAATATGAGCCACACAGGTTGGTTGAAATAGCGCAACATGAATGATGGAACCTGGATCCAAGCGTCCCAGGATGCATTGCAGCGAAAACGTTCAACAATGTTCAGCGTGACCAATGTTTCTATCTTGGAAAATGAAATTGCATGCTGTATGGAGTGTTTTTGATATATCTTGTCTCAGGATTTGCTTGCAGTCCTACCATATCCCACAAAATGCAGAAGTGCAGTCAATGCAGCTTTTTACCTAAAATGGTAAAAATTGGTCAAAGCCTCATGCGGTTTATTACCTGTCCCTGGAATAACATCAATGGCAATTATAAGAATAATGCTGATAATAATACAAATTTTGTATGTATGTTTTCAGCCCTACAAAACCATAACTATAGAAGTTTAAATTTATACGTAAAGCTAGATATTTGTAGAAATATCTATATTGATATATAGCTATCTATTTATATAGCTAGATATATATCTATGCAGTAACATACATTAGATAGATAGATAGATAGACTGTATATAAGCCTGCAAGTCTTGCACTTGAAGCAGCTTTATGATGTCATTAAGGCTCGATGGTGACACGCGCACCCGGAACAAGGATCACAGGTTGTTAGCGGCCATTTTTCCATCAGTCTCCACTGGAGCTAGAAGTGAGCAGACAGATACTCCTATAGACGCTGCTGGAGCCAGATCATTTGTCTCTGTGATGGACAACGTTTGAAATTCGCCCTTAAGCGGGAGACGGCAGCCTACAACAGTCAAATTGATCGCTGCTTATCACTTCTTTTGTGGTAGGTACAGTTATTCCAGATAGGGGAATGGGTAGGTTAAGTTATTCCAGGGAGGGGAATGCTTATGGGCAAGGCATTATGCTTGATCGGAGGCGGATGAAGTGGCAAAAAAGGCTCGGCCTACACCATGACCATGCAACTCGTCAACCCAAAGTGAATATGAGCCACACAGGTTGGTTGAAATGGCGCAGCATGAATGATAGAACCTGGATCCAAGCGTCCCAGGATGCATTGCAGCGAAAACGTTCAACAATGTTCAGCGTGACCAATGTTTCTATCTTGGAAAATGAAATTGCATGCTGTATGGAGTGTTTTTGACATATCTTGTCTCAGGATTTGCTTGCAGTCCTACCATATCCCACAAAATGCAGAAGTACAGTCAATGCAGCTTTTTACCTAAAATGGTAAAAATTGGTCAAAGACTCATGCGGTTTATTACCTGCCCCTGGAATAACATCAATGGCAATTATAAGAATAATGCTGATAATAATACAAATTTTGTATGTATGTTTTCAGCCCTACAAAACCATAACTATAGAAGTTTAAATTTATACGTAAAGCTAGATATTTGTAGAAATATCTATATTGATATATAGCTATCTATTTATATAGCTAGATATATATCTATGCAGTAACATACATTAGATAGATAGATAGATAGATAGATAGATAGATAGATAGATAGATAGATAGACTGTATATAAGCCTGCAAGTCTTGCACTTGAAGCAGCTTTATGATGTCATTAAGGCTCGATGGTGACACGCGCACCCGGAACAAGGATCACAGGTTGTTAGCGGCCATTTTTCCATCAGTCTCCACTGGAGCTAGAAGTGAGCAGACAGATACTCCTATAGACGCTGCTGGAGCCAGATCATTTGTCTCTGTGATGGACAACGTTTGAAATTCGCCCTTAAGCGGGATACGGCAGCCTACAACAGTCAAATTGATCGCTGCTTATCACTTCTTTTGTGGTAGGTACAGTTATTCCAGATAGGGGAATGGGTAGGTTAAGTTATTCCAGGGAGGGGAATGCTTATGGGCAAGGCATTATGCTTGATCGGAGGCGGATGAAGTGGCAAAAAAGGCTCGGCCTACACCATGACCATGCCAATCGTCAACCCAAAGTGAATATGAGCCACACAGGTTGGTTGAAATAGCGCAACATGAATGATGGAACCTGGATCCAAGCGTCCCAGGATGCATTGCAGCGAAAACGTTCAACAATGTTCAGCGTGACCAATGTTTCTATCTTGGAAAATGAAATTGCATGCTGTATGGAGTGTTTTTGATATATCTTGTCTCAGGATTTGCTTGCAGTCCTACCATATCCCACAAAATGCAGAAGTGCAGTCAATGCAGCTTTTTACCTAAAATGGTAAAAATTGGTCAAAGACTCATGCGGTTTATTACCTGCCCCTGGAATAACATCAATGGCAATTATAAGAATAATGCTGATAATAATACAAATTTTGTATGTATGTTTTCAGCCCTACAAAACCATAACTATAGAAGTTTAAATTTATACGTAAAGCTAGATATTTGTAGAAATATCTATATTGATATATAGCTATCTATTTATATAGCTAGATATATATCTATGCAGTAACATACATTAGATAGATAGATAGATAGATAGATAGACTGTATATAAGCCTGCAAGTCTTGCACTTGAAGCAGCTTTATGATGTCATTAAGGCTCGATGGTGACACGCGCACCCGGAACAAGGATCACAGGTTGTTAGCGGCCATTTTTCCATCAGTCTCCACTGGAGCTAGAAGTGAGCAGACAGATACTCCTATAGACGCTGCTGGAGCCAGATCATTTGTCTCTGTGATGGACAACGTTTGAAATTCGCCCTTAAGCGGGATACGGCAGCCTACAACAGTCAAATTGATCGCTGCTTATCACTTCTTTTGTGGTAGGTACAGTTATTCCAGATAGGGGAATGGGTAGGTTAAGTTATTCCAGGGAGGGGAATGCTTATGGGCAAGGCATTATGCTTGATCGGAGGCGGATGAAGTGGCAAAAAAGGCTCGGCCTACACCATGACCATGCCAATCGTCAACCCAAAGTGAATATGAGCCACACAGGTTGGTTGAAATAGCGCAACATGAATGATGGAACCTGGATCCAAGCGTCCCAGGATGCATTGCAGCGAAAACGTTCAACAATGTTCAGCGTGACCAATGTTTCTATCTTGGAAAATGAAATTGCATGCTGTATGGAGTGTTTTTGATATATCTTGTCTCAGGATTTGCTTGCAGTCCTACCATATCCCACAAAATGCAGAAGTGCAGTCAATGCAGCTTTTTACCTAAAATGGTAAAAATTGGTCAAAGCCTCATGCGGTTTATTACCTGTCCCTGGAATAACATCAATGGCAATTATAAGAATAATGCTGATAATAATACAAATTTTGTATGTATGTTTTCAGCCCTACAAAACCATAACTATAGAAGTTTAAATTTATACGTAAAGCTAGATATTTGTAGAAATATCTATATTGATATATAGCTATCTATTTATATAGCTAGATATATATCTATGCAGTAACATACATTAGATAGATAGATAGATAGACTGTATATAAGCCTGCAAGTCTTGCACTTGAAGCAGCTTTATGATGTCATTAAGGCTCGATGGTGACACGCGCACCCGGAACAAGGATCACAGGTTGTTAGCGGCCATTTTTCCATCAGTCTCCACTGGAGCTAGAAGTGAGCAGACAGATACTCCTATAGACGCTGCTGGAGCCAGATCATTTGTCTCTGTGATGGACAACGTTTGAAATTCGCTCCCTTAAGCGGGAGACGGCAGCCTACAACAGTCAAATTGATCGCTGCTTATCACTTCTTTTGTGGTAGGTACAGTTATTCCAGATAGGGGAATGGGTAGGTTAAGTTATTCCAGGGAGGGGAATGCTTATGGGCAAGGCATTATGCTTGATCGGAGGCGGATGAAGTGGCAAAAAAGGCTCGGCCTACACCATGACCATGCAACTCGTCAACCCAAAGTGAATATGAGCCACACAGGTTGGTTGAAATGGCGCAGCATGAATGATAGAACCTGGATCCAAGCGTCCCAGGATGCATTGCAGCGAAAACGTTCAACAATGTTCAGCGTGACCAATGTTTCTATCTTGGAAAATGAAATTGCATGCTGTATGGAGTGTTTTTGACATATCTTGTCTCAGGATTTGCTTGCAGTCCTACCATATCCCACAAAATGCAGAAGTACAGTCAATGCAGCTTTTTACCTAAAATGGTAAAAATTGGTCAAAGACTCATGCGGTTTATTACCTGCCCCTGGAATAACATCAATGGCAATTATAAGAATAATGCTGATAATAATACAAATTTTGTATGTATGTTTTCAGCCCTACAAAACCATAACTATAGAAGTTTAAATTTATACGTAAAGCTAGATATTTGTAGAAATATCTATATTGATATATAGCTATCTATTTATATAGCTAGATATATATCTATGCAGTAACATACATTAGATAGATAGATAGATAGATAGATAGATAGACTGTATATAAGCCTGCAAGTCTTGCACTTGAAGCAGCTTTATGATGTCATTAAGGCTCGATGGTGACACGCGCACCCGGAACAAGGATCACAGGTTGTTAGCGGCCATTTTTCCATCAGTCTCCACTGGAGCTAGAAGTGAGCAGACAGATACTCCTATAGACGCTGCTGGAGCCAGATCATTTGTCTCTGTGATGGACAACGTTTGAAATTCGCCCTTAAGCGGGATACGGCAGCCTACAACAGTCAAATTGATCGCTGCTTATCACTTCTTTTGTGGTAGGTACAGTTATTCCAGATAGGGGAATGGGTAGGTTAAGTTATTCCAGGGAGGGGAATGCTTATGGGCAAGGCATTATGCTTGATCGGAGGCGGATGAAGTGGCAAAAAAGGCTCGGCCTACACCATGACCATGCCAATCGTCAACCCAAAGTGAATATGAGCCACACAGGTTGGTTGAAATAGCGCAACATGAATGATGGAACCTGGATCCAAGCGTCCCAGGATGCATTGCAGCGAAAACGTTCAACAATGTTCAGCGTGACCAATGTTTCTATCTTGGAAAATGAAATTGCATGCTGTATGGAGTGTTTTTGATATATCTTGTCTCAGGATTTGCTTGCAGTCCTACCATATCCCACAAAATGCAGAAGTGCAGTCAATGCAGCTTTTTACCTAAAATGGTAAAAATTGGTCAAAGACTCATGCGGTTTATTACCTGCCCCTGGAATAACATCAATGGCAATTATAAGAATAATGCTGATAATAATACAAATTTTGTATGTATGTTTTCAGCCCTACAAAACCATAACTATAGAAGTTTAAATTTATACGTAAAGCTAGATATTTGTAGAAATATCTATATTGATATATAGCTATCTATTTATATAGCTAGATATATATCTATGCAGTAACATACATTAGATAGATAGATAGATAGATAGACTGTATATAAGCCTGCAAGTCTTGCACTTGAAGCAGCTTTATGATGTCATTAAGGCTCGATGGTGACACGCGCACCCGGAACAAGGATCACAGGTTGTTAGCGGCCATTTTTCCATCAGTCTCCACTGGAGCTAGAAGTGAGCAGACAGATACTCCTATAGACGCTGCTGGAGCCAGATCATTTGTCTCTGTGATGGACAACGTTTGAAATTCGCCCTTAAGCGGGATACGGCAGCCTACAACAGTCAAATTGATCGCTGCTTATCACTTCTTTTGTGGTAGGTACAGTTATTCCAGATAGGGGAATGGGTAGGTTAAGTTATTCCAGGGAGGGGAATGCTTATGGGCAAGGCATTATGCTTGATCGGAGGCGGATGAAGTGGCAAAAAAGGCTCGGCCTACACCATGACCATGCCAATCGTCAACCCAAAGTGAATATGAGCCACACAGGTTGGTTGAAATAGCGCAACATGAATGATGGAACCTGGATCCAAGCGTCCCAGGATGCATTGCAGCGAAAACGTTCAACAATGTTCAGCGTGACCAATGTTTCTATCTTGGAAAATGAAATTGCATGCTGTATGGAGTGTTTTTGATATATCTTGTCTCAGGATTTGCTTGCAGTCCTACCATATCCCACAAAATGCAGAAGTGCAGTCAATGCAGCTTTTTACCTAAAATGGTAAAAATTGGTCAAAGCCTCATGCGGTTTATTACCTGTCCCTGGAATAACATCAATGGCAATTATAAGAATAATGCTGATAATAATACAAATTTTGTATGTATGTTTTCAGCCCTACAAAACCATAACTATAGAAGTTTAAATTTATACGTAAAGCTAGATATTTGTAGAAATATCTATATTGATATATAGCTATCTATTTATATAGCTAGATATATATCTATGCAGTAACATACATTAGATAGATAGATAGATAGATAGATAGACTGTATATAAGCCTGCAAGTCTTGCACTTGAAGCAGCTTTATGATGTCATTAAGGCTCGATGGTGACACGCGCACCCGGAACAAGGATCACAGGTTGTTAGCGGCCATTTTTCCATCAGTCTCCACTGGAGCTAGAAGTGAGCAGACAGATACTCCTATAGACGCTGCTGGAGCCAGATCATTTGTCTCTGTGATGGACAACGTTTGAAATTCGCCCTTAAGCGGGATACGGCAGCCTACAACAGTCAAATTGATCGCTGCTTATCACTTCTTTTGTGGTAGGTACAGTTATTCCAGATAGGGGAATGGGTAGGTTAAGTTATTCCAGGGAGGGGAATGCTTATGGGCAAGGCATTATGCTTGATCGGAGGCGGATGAAGTGGCAAAAAAGGCTCGGCCTACACCATGACCATGCCAATCGTCAACCCAAAGTGAATATGAGCCACACAGGTTGGTTGAAATAGCGCAACATGAATGATGGAACCTGGATCCAAGCGTCCCAGGATGCATTGCAGCGAAAACGTTCAACAATGTTCAGCGTGACCAATGTTTCTATCTTGGAAAATGAAATTGCATGCTGTATGGAGTGTTTTTGATATATCTTGTCTCAGGATTTGCTTGCAGTCCTACCATATCCCACAAAATGCAGAAGTGCAGTCAATGCAGCTTTTTACCTAAAATGGTAAAAATTGGTCAAAGCCTCATGCGGTTTATTACCTGTCCCTGGAATAACATCAATGGCAATTATAAGAATAATGCTGATAATAATACAAATTTTGTATGTATGTTTTCAGCCCTACAAAACCATAACTATAGAAGTTTAAATTTATACGTAAAGCTAGATATTTGTAGAAATATCTATATTGATATATAGCTATCTATTTATATAGCTAGATATATATCTATGCAGTAACATACATTAGATAGATAGATAGATAGATAGATAGACTGTATATAAGCCTGCAAGTCTTGCACTTGAAGCAGCTTTATGATGTCATTAAGGCTCGATGGTGACACGCGCACCCGGAACAAGGATCACAGGTTGTTAGCGGCCATTTTTCCATCAGTCTCCACTGGAGCTAGAAGTGAGCAGACAGATACTCCTATAGACGCTGCTGGAGCCAGATCATTTGTCTCTGTGATGGACAACGTTTGAAATTCGCCCTTAAGCGGGAGACGGCAGCCTACAACAGTCAAATTGATCGCTGCTTATCACTTCTTTTGTGGTAGGTACAGTTATTCCAGATAGGGGAATGGGTAGGTTAAGTTATTCCAGGGAGGGGAATGCTTATGGGCAAGGCATTATGCTTGATCGGAGGCGGATGAAGTGGCAAAAAAGGCTCGGCCTACACCATGACCATGCAACTCGTCAACCCAAAGTGAATATGAGCCACACAGGTTGGTTGAAATGGCGCAGCATGAATGATAGAACCTGGATCCAAGCGTCCCAGGATGCATTGCAGCGAAAACGTTCAACAATGTTCAGCGTGACCAATGTTTCTATCTTGGAAAATGAAATTGCATGCTGTATGGAGTGTTTTTGACATATCTTGTCTCAGGATTTGCTTGCAGTCCTACCATATCCCACAAAATGCAGAAGTACAGTCAATGCAGCTTTTTACCTAAAATGGTAAAAATTGGTCAAAGACTCATGCGGTTTATTACCTGCCCCTGGAATAACATCAATGGCAATTATAAGAATAATGCTGATAATAATACAAATTTTGTATGTATGTTTTCAGCCCTACAAAACCATAACTATAGAAGTTTAAATTTATACGTAAAGCTAGATATTTGTAGAAATATCTATATTGATATATAGCTATCTATTTATATAGCTAGATATATATCTATGCAGTAACATACATTAGATAGATAGATAGATAGATAGATAGATAGATAGATAGACTGTATATAAGCCTGCAAGTCTTGCACTTGAAGCAGCTTTATGATGTCATTAAGGCTCGATGGTGACACGCGCACCCGGAACAAGGATCACAGGTTGTTAGCGGCCATTTTTCCATCAGTCTCCACTGGAGCTAGAAGTGAGCAGACAGATACTCCTATAGACGCTGCTGGAGCCAGATCATTTGTCTCTGTGATGGACAACGTTTGAAATTCGCCCTTAAGCGGGATACGGCAGCCTACAACAGTCAAATTGATCGCTGCTTATCACTTCTTTTGTGGTAGGTACAGTTATTCCAGATAGGGGAATGGGTAGGTTAAGTTATTCCAGGGAGGGGAATGCTTATGGGCAAGGCATTATGCTTGATCGGAGGCGGATGAAGTGGCAAAAAAGGCTCGGCCTACACCATGACCATGCCAATCGTCAACCCAAAGTGAATATGAGCCACACAGGTTGGTTGAAATAGCGCAACATGAATGATGGAACCTGGATCCAAGCGTCCCAGGATGCATTGCAGCGAAAACGTTCAACAATGTTCAGCGTGACCAATGTTTCTATCTTGGAAAATGAAATTGCATGCTGTATGGAGTGTTTTTGATATATCTTGTCTCAGGATTTGCTTGCAGTCCTACCATATCCCACAAAATGCAGAAGTGCAGTCAATGCAGCTTTTTACCTAAAATGGTAAAAATTGGTCAAAGCCTCATGCGGTTTATTACCTGTCCCTGGAATAACATCAATGGCAATTATAAGAATAATGCTGATAATAATACAAATTTTGTATGTATGTTTTCAGCCCTACAAAACCATAACTATAGAAGTTTAAATTTATACGTAAAGCTAGATATTTGTAGAAATATCTATATTGATATATAGCTATCTATTTATATAGCTAGATATATATCTATGCAGTAACATACATTAGATAGATAGATAGATAGATAGATAGACTGTATATAAGCCTGCAAGTCTTGCACTTGAAGCAGCTTTATGATGTCATTAAGGCTCGATGGTGACACGCGCACCCGGAACAAGGATCACAGGTTGTTAGCGGCCATTTTTCCATCAGTCTCCACTGGAGCTAGAAGTGAGCAGACAGATACTCCTATAGACGCTGCTGGAGCCAGATCATTTGTCTCTGTGATGGACAACGTTTGAAATTCGCCCTTAAGCGGGAGACGGCAGCCTACAACAGTCAAATTGATCGCTGCTTATCACTTCTTTTGTGGTAGGTACAGTTATTCCAGATAGGGGAATGGGTAGGTTAAGTTATTCCAGGGAGGGGAATGCTTATGGGCAAGGCATTATGCTTGATCGGAGGCGGATGAAGTGGCAAAAAAGGCTCGGCCTACACCATGACCATGCAACTCGTCAACCCAAAGTGAATATGAGCCACACAGGTTGGTTGAAATGGCGCAGCATGAATGATAGAACCTGGATCCAAGCGTCCCAGGATGCATTGCAGCGAAAACGTTCAACAATGTTCAGCGTGACCAATGTTTCTATCTTGGAAAATGAAATTGCATGCTGTATGGAGTGTTTTTGACATATCTTGTCTCAGGATTTGCTTGCAGTCCTACCATATCCCACAAAATGCAGAAGTACAGTCAATGCAGCTTTTTACCTAAAATGGTAAAAATTGGTCAAAGACTCATGCGGTTTATTACCTGCCCCTGGAATAACATCAATGGCAATTATAAGAATAATGCTGATAATAATACAAATTTTGTATGTATGTTTTCAGCCCTACAAAACCATAACTATAGAAGTTTAAATTTATACGTAAAGCTAGATATTTGTAGAAATATCTATATTGATATATAGCTATCTATTTATATAGCTAGATATATATCTATGCAGTAACATACATTAGATAGATAGATAGATAGATAGATAGACTGTATATAAGCCTGCAAGTCTTGCACTTGAAGCAGCTTTATGATGTCATTAAGGCTCGATGGTGACACGCGCACCCGGAACAAGGATCACAGGTTGTTAGCGGCCATTTTTCCATCAGTCTCCACTGGAGCTAGAAGTGAGCAGACAGATACTCCTATAGACGCTGCTGGAGCCAGATCATTTGTCTCTGTGATGGACAACGTTTGAAATTCGCCCTTAAGCGGGATACGGCAGCCTACAACAGTCAAATTGATCGCTGCTTATCACTTCTTTTGTGGTAGGTACAGTTATTCCAGATAGGGGAATGGGTAGGTTAAGTTATTCCAGGGAGGGGAATGCTTATGGGCAAGGCATTATGCTTGATCGGAGGCGGATGAAGTGGCAAAAAAGGCTCGGCCTACACCATGACCATGCCAATCGTCAACCCAAAGTGAATATGAGCCACACAGGTTGGTTGAAATAGCGCAACATGAATGATGGAACCTGGATCCAAGCGTCCCAGGATGCATTGCAGCGAAAACGTTCAACAATGTTCAGCGTGACCAATGTTTCTATCTTGGAAAATGAAATTGCATGCTGTATGGAGTGTTTTTGATATATCTTGTCTCAGGATTTGCTTGCAGTCCTACCATATCCCACAAAATGCAGAAGTGCAGTCAATGCAGCTTTTTACCTAAAATGGTAAAAATTGGTCAAAGCCTCATGCGGTTTATTACCTGTCCCTGGAATAACATCAATGGCAATTATAAGAATAATGCTGATAATAATACAAATTTTGTATGTATGTTTTCAGCCCTACAAAACCATAACTATAGAAGTTTAAATTTATACGTAAAGCTAGATATTTGTAGAAATATCTATATTGATATATAGCTATCTATTTATATAGCTAGATATATATCTATGCAGTAACATACATTAGATAGATAGATAGATAGACTGTATATAAGCCTGCAAGTCTTGCACTTGAAGCAGCTTTATGATGTCATTAAGGCTCGATGGTGACACGCGCACCCGGAACAAGGATCACAGGTTGTTAGCGGCCATTTTTCCATCAGTCTCCACTGGAGCTAGAAGTGAGCAGACAGATACTCCTATAGACGCTGCTGGAGCCAGATCATTTGTCTCTGTGATGGACAACGTTTGAAATTCGCTCCCTTAAGCGGGAGACGGCAGCCTACAACAGTCAAATTGATCGCTGCTTATCACTTCTTTTGTGGTAGGTACAGTTATTCCAGATAGGGGAATGGGTAGGTTAAGTTATTCCAGGGAGGGGAATGCTTATGGGCAAGGCATTATGCTTGATCGGAGGCGGATGAAGTGGCAAAAAAGGCTCGGCCTACACCATGACCATGCAACTCGTCAACCCAAAGTGAATATGAGCCACACAGGTTGGTTGAAATGGCGCAGCATGAATGATAGAACCTGGATCCAAGCGTCCCAGGATGCATTGCAGCGAAAACGTTCAACAATGTTCAGCGTGACCAATGTTTCTATCTTGGAAAATGAAATTGCATGCTGTATGGAGTGTTTTTGACATATCTTGTCTCAGGATTTGCTTGCAGTCCTACCATATCCCACAAAATGCAGAAGTACAGTCAATGCAGCTTTTTACCTAAAATGGTAAAAATTGGTCAAAGACTCATGCGGTTTATTACCTGCCCCTGGAATAACATCAATGGCAATTATAAGAATAATGCTGATAATAATACAAATTTTGTATGTATGTTTTCAGCCCTACAAAACCATAACTATAGAAGTTTAAATTTATACGTAAAGCTAGATATTTGTAGAAATATCTATATTGATATATAGCTATCTATTTATATAGCTAGATATATATCTATGCAGTAACATACATTAGATAGATAGATAGATAGATAGATAGATAGACTGTATATAAGCCTGCAAGTCTTGCACTTGAAGCAGCTTTATGATGTCATTAAGGCTCGATGGTGACACGCGCACCCGGAACAAGGATCACAGGTTGTTAGCGGCCATTTTTCCATCAGTCTCCACTGGAGCTAGAAGTGAGCAGACAGATACTCCTATAGACGCTGCTGGAGCCAGATCATTTGTCTCTGTGATGGACAACGTTTGAAATTCGCCCTTAAGCGGGATACGGCAGCCTACAACAGTCAAATTGATCGCTGCTTATCACTTCTTTTGTGGTAGGTACAGTTATTCCAGATAGGGGAATGGGTAGGTTAAGTTATTCCAGGGAGGGGAATGCTTATGGGCAAGGCATTATGCTTGATCGGAGGCGGATGAAGTGGCAAAAAAGGCTCGGCCTACACCATGACCATGCCAATCGTCAACCCAAAGTGAATATGAGCCACACAGGTTGGTTGAAATAGCGCAACATGAATGATGGAACCTGGATCCAAGCGTCCCAGGATGCATTGCAGCGAAAACGTTCAACAATGTTCAGCGTGACCAATGTTTCTATCTTGGAAAATGAAATTGCATGCTGTATGGAGTGTTTTTGATATATCTTGTCTCAGGATTTGCTTGCAGTCCTACCATATCCCACAAAATGCAGAAGTGCAGTCAATGCAGCTTTTTACCTAAAATGGTAAAAATTGGTCAAAGACTCATGCGGTTTATTACCTGCCCCTGGAATAACATCAATGGCAATTATAAGAATAATGCTGATAATAATACAAATTTTGTATGTATGTTTTCAGCCCTACAAAACCATAACTATAGAAGTTTAAATTTATACGTAAAGCTAGATATTTGTAGAAATATCTATATTGATATATAGCTATCTATTTATATAGCTAGATATATATCTATGCAGTAACATACATTAGATAGATAGATAGATAGATAGATAGATAGATAGATAGACTGTATATAAGCCTGCAAGTCTTGCACTTGAAGCAGCTTTATGATGTCATTAAGGCTCGATGGTGACACGCGCACCCGGAACAAGGATCACAGGTTGTTAGCGGCCATTTTTCCATCAGTCTCCACTGGAGCTAGAAGTGAGCAGACAGATACTCCTATAGACGCTGCTGGAGCCAGATCATTTGTCTCTGTGATGGACAACGTTTGAAATTCGCCCTTAAGCGGGATACGGCAGCCTACAACAGTCAAATTGATCGCTGCTTATCACTTCTTTTGTGGTAGGTACAGTTATTCCAGATAGGGGAATGGGTAGGTTAAGTTATTCCAGGGAGGGGAATGCTTATGGGCAAGGCATTATGCTTGATCGGAGGCGGATGAAGTGGCAAAAAAGGCTCGGCCTACACCATGACCATGCCAATCGTCAACCCAAAGTGAATATGAGCCACACAGGTTGGTTGAAATAGCGCAACATGAATGATGGAACCTGGATCCAAGCGTCCCAGGATGCATTGCAGCGAAAACGTTCAACAATGTTCAGCGTGACCAATGTTTCTATCTTGGAAAATGAAATTGCATGCTGTATGGAGTGTTTTTGATATATCTTGTCTCAGGATTTGCTTGCAGTCCTACCATATCCCACAAAATGCAGAAGTGCAGTCAATGCAGCTTTTTACCTAAAATGGTAAAAATTGGTCAAAGCCTCATGCGGTTTATTACCTGTCCCTGGAATAACATCAATGGCAATTATAAGAATAATGCTGATAATAATACAAATTTTGTATGTATGTTTTCAGCCCTACAAAACCATAACTATAGAAGTTTAAATTTATACGTAAAGCTAGATATTTGTAGAAATATCTATATTGATATATAGCTATCTATTTATATAGCTAGATATATATCTATGCAGTAACATACATTAGATAGATAGATAGATAGATAGATAGACTGTATATAAGCCTGCAAGTCTTGCACTTGAAGCAGCTTTATGATGTCATTAAGGCTCGATGGTGACACGCGCACCCGGAACAAGGATCACAGGTTGTTAGCGGCCATTTTTCCATCAGTCTCCACTGGAGCTAGAAGTGAGCAGACAGATACTCCTATAGACGCTGCTGGAGCCAGATCATTTGTCTCTGTGATGGACAACGTTTGAAATTCGCCCTTAAGCGGGAGACGGCAGCCTACAACAGTCAAATTGATCGCTGCTTATCACTTCTTTTGTGGTAGGTACAGTTATTCCAGATAGGGGAATGGGTAGGTTAAGTTATTCCAGGGAGGGGAATGCTTATGGGCAAGGCATTATGCTTGATCGGAGGCGGATGAAGTGGCAAAAAAGGCTCGGCCTACACCATGACCATGCAACTCGTCAACCCAAAGTGAATATGAGCCACACAGGTTGGTTGAAATGGCGCAGCATGAATGATAGAACCTGGATCCAAGCGTCCCAGGATGCATTGCAGCGAAAACGTTCAACAATGTTCAGCGTGACCAATGTTTCTATCTTGGAAAATGAAATTGCATGCTGTATGGAGTGTTTTTGACATATCTTGTCTCAGGATTTGCTTGCAGTCCTACCATATCCCACAAAATGCAGAAGTACAGTCAATGCAGCTTTTTACCTAAAATGGTAAAAATTGGTCAAAGACTCATGCGGTTTATTACCTGCCCCTGGAATAACATCAATGGCAATTATAAGAATAATGCTGATAATAATACAAATTTTGTATGTATGTTTTCAGCCCTACAAAACCATAACTATAGAAGTTTAAATTTATACGTAAAGCTAGATATTTGTAGAAATATCTATATTGATATATAGCTATCTATTTATATAGCTAGATATATATCTATGCAGTAACATACATTAGATAGATAGATAGATAGATAGATAGACTGTATATAAGCCTGCAAGTCTTGCACTTGAAGCAGCTTTATGATGTCATTAAGGCTCGATGGTGACACGCGCACCCGGAACAAGGATCACAGGTTGTTAGCGGCCATTTTTCCATCAGTCTCCACTGGAGCTAGAAGTGAGCAGACAGATACTCCTATAGACGCTGCTGGAGCCAGATCATTTGTCTCTGTGATGGACAACGTTTGAAATTCGCCCTTAAGCGGGATACGGCAGCCTACAACAGTCAAATTGATCGCTGCTTATCACTTCTTTTGTGGTAGGTACAGTTATTCCAGATAGGGGAATGGGTAGGTTAAGTTATTCCAGGGAGGGGAATGCTTATGGGCAAGGCATTATGCTTGATCGGAGGCGGATGAAGTGGCAAAAAAGGCTCGGCCTACACCATGACCATGCCAATCGTCAACCCAAAGTGAATATGAGCCACACAGGTTGGTTGAAATAGCGCAACATGAATGATGGAACCTGGATCCAAGCGTCCCAGGATGCATTGCAGCGAAAACGTTCAACAATGTTCAGCGTGACCAATGTTTCTATCTTGGAAAATGAAATTGCATGCTGTATGGAGTGTTTTTGATATATCTTGTCTCAGGATTTGCTTGCAGTCCTACCATATCCCACAAAATGCAGAAGTGCAGTCAATGCAGCTTTTTACCTAAAATGGTAAAAATTGGTCAAAGCCTCATGCGGTTTATTACCTGTCCCTGGAATAACATCAATGGCAATTATAAGAATAATGCTGATAATAATACAAATTTTGTATGTATGTTTTCAGCCCTACAAAACCATAACTATAGAAGTTTAAATTTATACGTAAAGCTAGATATTTGTAGAAATATCTATATTGATATATAGCTATCTATTTATATAGCTAGATATATATCTATGCAGTAACATACATTAGATAGATAGATAGATAGACTGTATATAAGCCTGCAAGTCTTGCACTTGAAGCAGCTTTATGATGTCATTAAGGCTCGATGGTGACACGCGCACCCGGAACAAGGATCACAGGTTGTTAGCGGCCATTTTTCCATCAGTCTCCACTGGAGCTAGAAGTGAGCAGACAGATACTCCTATAGACGCTGCTGGAGCCAGATCATTTGTCTCTGTGATGGACAACGTTTGAAATTCGCTCCCTTAAGCGGGAGACGGCAGCCTACAACAGTCAAATTGATCGCTGCTTATCACTTCTTTTGTGGTAGGTACAGTTATTCCAGATAGGGGAATGGGTAGGTTAAGTTATTCCAGGGAGGGGAATGCTTATGGGCAAGGCATTATGCTTGATCGGAGGCGGATGAAGTGGCAAAAAAGGCTCGGCCTACACCATGACCATGCAACTCGTCAACCCAAAGTGAATATGAGCCACACAGGTTGGTTGAAATGGCGCAGCATGAATGATAGAACCTGGATCCAAGCGTCCCAGGATGCATTGCAGCGAAAACGTTCAACAATGTTCAGCGTGACCAATGTTTCTATCTTGGAAAATGAAATTGCATGCTGTATGGAGTGTTTTTGACATATCTTGTCTCAGGATTTGCTTGCAGTCCTACCATATCCCACAAAATGCAGAAGTACAGTCAATGCAGCTTTTTACCTAAAATGGTAAAAATTGGTCAAAGACTCATGCGGTTTATTACCTGCCCCTGGAATAACATCAATGGCAATTATAAGAATAATGCTGATAATAATACAAATTTTGTATGTATGTTTTCAGCCCTACAAAACCATAACTATAGAAGTTTAAATTTATACGTAAAGCTAGATATTTGTAGAAATATCTATATTGATATATAGCTATCTATTTATATAGCTAGATATATATCTATGCAGTAACATACATTAGATAGATAGATAGATAGATAGATAGATAGACTGTATATAAGCCTGCAAGTCTTGCACTTGAAGCAGCTTTATGATGTCATTAAGGCTCGATGGTGACACGCGCACCCGGAACAAGGATCACAGGTTGTTAGCGGCCATTTTTCCATCAGTCTCCACTGGAGCTAGAAGTGAGCAGACAGATACTCCTATAGACGCTGCTGGAGCCAGATCATTTGTCTCTGTGATGGACAACGTTTGAAATTCGCCCTTAAGCGGGATACGGCAGCCTACAACAGTCAAATTGATCGCTGCTTATCACTTCTTTTGTGGTAGGTACAGTTATTCCAGATAGGGGAATGGGTAGGTTAAGTTATTCCAGGGAGGGGAATGCTTATGGGCAAGGCATTATGCTTGATCGGAGGCGGATGAAGTGGCAAAAAAGGCTCGGCCTACACCATGACCATGCCAATCGTCAACCCAAAGTGAATATGAGCCACACAGGTTGGTTGAAATAGCGCAACATGAATGATGGAACCTGGATCCAAGCGTCCCAGGATGCATTGCAGCGAAAACGTTCAACAATGTTCAGCGTGACCAATGTTTCTATCTTGGAAAATGAAATTGCATGCTGTATGGAGTGTTTTTGATATATCTTGTCTCAGGATTTGCTTGCAGTCCTACCATATCCCACAAAATGCAGAAGTGCAGTCAATGCAGCTTTTTACCTAAAATGGTAAAAATTGGTCAAAGACTCATGCGGTTTATTACCTGCCCCTGGAATAACATCAATGGCAATTATAAGAATAATGCTGATAATAATACAAATTTTGTATGTATGTTTTCAGCCCTACAAAACCATAACTATAGAAGTTTAAATTTATACGTAAAGCTAGATATTTGTAGAAATATCTATATTGATATATAGCTATCTATTTATATAGCTAGATATATATCTATGCAGTAACATACATTAGATAGATAGATAGATAGATAGACTGTATATAAGCCTGCAAGTCTTGCACTTGAAGCAGCTTTATGATGTCATTAAGGCTCGATGGTGACACGCGCACCCGGAACAAGGATCACAGGTTGTTAGCGGCCATTTTTCCATCAGTCTCCACTGGAGCTAGAAGTGAGCAGACAGATACTCCTATAGACGCTGCTGGAGCCAGATCATTTGTCTCTGTGATGGACAACGTTTGAAATTCGCCCTTAAGCGGGATACGGCAGCCTACAACAGTCAAATTGATCGCTGCTTATCACTTCTTTTGTGGTAGGTACAGTTATTCCAGATAGGGGAATGGGTAGGTTAAGTTATTCCAGGGAGGGGAATGCTTATGGGCAAGGCATTATGCTTGATCGGAGGCGGATGAAGTGGCAAAAAAGGCTCGGCCTACACCATGACCATGCCAATCGTCAACCCAAAGTGAATATGAGCCACACAGGTTGGTTGAAATAGCGCAACATGAATGATGGAACCTGGATCCAAGCGTCCCAGGATGCATTGCAGCGAAAACGTTCAACAATGTTCAGCGTGACCAATGTTTCTATCTTGGAAAATGAAATTGCATGCTGTATGGAGTGTTTTTGATATATCTTGTCTCAGGATTTGCTTGCAGTCCTACCATATCCCACAAAATGCAGAAGTGCAGTCAATGCAGCTTTTTACCTAAAATGGTAAAAATTGGTCAAAGCCTCATGCGGTTTATTACCTGTCCCTGGAATAACATCAATGGCAATTATAAGAATAATGCTGATAATAATACAAATTTTGTATGTATGTTTTCAGCCCTACAAAACCATAACTATAGAAGTTTAAATTTATACGTAAAGCTAGATATTTGTAGAAATATCTATATTGATATATAGCTATCTATTTATATAGCTAGATATATATCTATGCAGTAACATACATTAGATAGATAGATAGATAGATAGATAGACTGTATATAAGCCTGCAAGTCTTGCACTTGAAGCAGCTTTATGATGTCATTAAGGCTCGATGGTGACACGCGCACCCGGAACAAGGATCACAGGTTGTTAGCGGCCATTTTTCCATCAGTCTCCACTGGAGCTAGAAGTGAGCAGACAGATACTCCTATAGACGCTGCTGGAGCCAGATCATTTGTCTCTGTGATGGACAACGTTTGAAATTCGCCCTTAAGCGGGATACGGCAGCCTACAACAGTCAAATTGATCGCTGCTTATCACTTCTTTTGTGGTAGGTACAGTTATTCCAGATAGGGGAATGGGTAGGTTAAGTTATTCCAGGGAGGGGAATGCTTATGGGCAAGGCATTATGCTTGATCGGAGGCGGATGAAGTGGCAAAAAAGGCTCGGCCTACACCATGACCATGCCAATCGTCAACCCAAAGTGAATATGAGCCACACAGGTTGGTTGAAATAGCGCAACATGAATGATGGAACCTGGATCCAAGCGTCCCAGGATGCATTGCAGCGAAAACGTTCAACAATGTTCAGCGTGACCAATGTTTCTATCTTGGAAAATGAAATTGCATGCTGTATGGAGTGTTTTTGATATATCTTGTCTCAGGATTTGCTTGCAGTCCTACCATATCCCACAAAATGCAGAAGTGCAGTCAATGCAGCTTTTTACCTAAAATGGTAAAAATTGGTCAAAGCCTCATGCGGTTTATTACCTGTCCCTGGAATAACATCAATGGCAATTATAAGAATAATGCTGATAATAATACAAATTTTGTATGTATGTTTTCAGCCCTACAAAACCATAACTATAGAAGTTTAAATTTATACGTAAAGCTAGATATTTGTAGAAATATCTATATTGATATATAGCTATCTATTTATATAGCTAGATATATATCTATGCAGTAACATACATTAGATAGATAGATAGATAGATAGATAGACTGTATATAAGCCTGCAAGTCTTGCACTTGAAGCAGCTTTATGATGTCATTAAGGCTCGATGGTGACACGCGCACCCGGAACAAGGATCACAGGTTGTTAGCGGCCATTTTTCCATCAGTCTCCACTGGAGCTAGAAGTGAGCAGACAGATACTCCTATAGACGCTGCTGGAGCCAGATCATTTGTCTCTGTGATGGACAACGTTTGAAATTCGCCCTTAAGCGGGAGACGGCAGCCTACAACAGTCAAATTGATCGCTGCTTATCACTTCTTTTGTGGTAGGTACAGTTATTCCAGATAGGGGAATGGGTAGGTTAAGTTATTCCAGGGAGGGGAATGCTTATGGGCAAGGCATTATGCTTGATCGGAGGCGGATGAAGTGGCAAAAAAGGCTCGGCCTACACCATGACCATGCAACTCGTCAACCCAAAGTGAATATGAGCCACACAGGTTGGTTGAAATGGCGCAGCATGAATGATAGAACCTGGATCCAAGCGTCCCAGGATGCATTGCAGCGAAAACGTTCAACAATGTTCAGCGTGACCAATGTTTCTATCTTGGAAAATGAAATTGCATGCTGTATGGAGTGTTTTTGACATATCTTGTCTCAGGATTTGCTTGCAGTCCTACCATATCCCACAAAATGCAGAAGTACAGTCAATGCAGCTTTTTACCTAAAATGGTAAAAATTGGTCAAAGACTCATGCGGTTTATTACCTGCCCCTGGAATAACATCAATGGCAATTATAAGAATAATGCTGATAATAATACAAATTTTGTATGTATGTTTTCAGCCCTACAAAACCATAACTATAGAAGTTTAAATTTATACGTAAAGCTAGATATTTGTAGAAATATCTATATTGATATATAGCTATCTATTTATATAGCTAGATATATATCTATGCAGTAACATACATTAGATAGATAGATAGATAGATAGATAGATAGATAGATAGACTGTATATAAGCCTGCAAGTCTTGCACTTGAAGCAGCTTTATGATGTCATTAAGGCTCGATGGTGACACGCGCACCCGGAACAAGGATCACAGGTTGTTAGCGGCCATTTTTCCATCAGTCTCCACTGGAGCTAGAAGTGAGCAGACAGATACTCCTATAGACGCTGCTGGAGCCAGATCATTTGTCTCTGTGATGGACAACGTTTGAAATTCGCCCTTAAGCGGGATACGGCAGCCTACAACAGTCAAATTGATCGCTGCTTATCACTTCTTTTGTGGTAGGTACAGTTATTCCAGATAGGGGAATGGGTAGGTTAAGTTATTCCAGGGAGGGGAATGCTTATGGGCAAGGCATTATGCTTGATCGGAGGCGGATGAAGTGGCAAAAAAGGCTCGGCCTACACCATGACCATGCCAATCGTCAACCCAAAGTGAATATGAGCCACACAGGTTGGTTGAAATAGCGCAACATGAATGATGGAACCTGGATCCAAGCGTCCCAGGATGCATTGCAGCGAAAACGTTCAACAATGTTCAGCGTGACCAATGTTTCTATCTTGGAAAATGAAATTGCATGCTGTATGGAGTGTTTTTGATATATCTTGTCTCAGGATTTGCTTGCAGTCCTACCATATCCCACAAAATGCAGAAGTGCAGTCAATGCAGCTTTTTACCTAAAATGGTAAAAATTGGTCAAAGCCTCATGCGGTTTATTACCTGTCCCTGGAATAACATCAATGGCAATTATAAGAATAATGCTGATAATAATACAAATTTTGTATGTATGTTTTCAGCCCTACAAAACCATAACTATAGAAGTTTAAATTTATACGTAAAGCTAGATATTTGTAGAAATATCTATATTGATATATAGCTATCTATTTATATAGCTAGATATATATCTATGCAGTAACATACATTAGATAGATAGATAGATAGATAGATAGACTGTATATAAGCCTGCAAGTCTTGCACTTGAAGCAGCTTTATGATGTCATTAAGGCTCGATGGTGACACGCGCACCCGGAACAAGGATCACAGGTTGTTAGCGGCCATTTTTCCATCAGTCTCCACTGGAGCTAGAAGTGAGCAGACAGATACTCCTATAGACGCTGCTGGAGCCAGATCATTTGTCTCTGTGATGGACAACGTTTGAAATTCGCCCTTAAGCGGGAGACGGCAGCCTACAACAGTCAAATTGATCGCTGCTTATCACTTCTTTTGTGGTAGGTACAGTTATTCCAGATAGGGGAATGGGTAGGTTAAGTTATTCCAGGGAGGGGAATGCTTATGGGCAAGGCATTATGCTTGATCGGAGGCGGATGAAGTGGCAAAAAAGGCTCGGCCTACACCATGACCATGCAACTCGTCAACCCAAAGTGAATATGAGCCACACAGGTTGGTTGAAATGGCGCAGCATGAATGATAGAACCTGGATCCAAGCGTCCCAGGATGCATTGCAGCGAAAACGTTCAACAATGTTCAGCGTGACCAATGTTTCTATCTTGGAAAATGAAATTGCATGCTGTATGGAGTGTTTTTGACATATCTTGTCTCAGGATTTGCTTGCAGTCCTACCATATCCCACAAAATGCAGAAGTACAGTCAATGCAGCTTTTTACCTAAAATGGTAAAAATTGGTCAAAGACTCATGCGGTTTATTACCTGCCCCTGGAATAACATCAATGGCAATTATAAGAATAATGCTGATAATAATACAAATTTTGTATGTATGTTTTCAGCCCTACAAAACCATAACTATAGAAGTTTAAATTTATACGTAAAGCTAGATATTTGTAGAAATATCTATATTGATATATAGCTATCTATTTATATAGCTAGATATATATCTATGCAGTAACATACATTAGATAGATAGATAGATAGATAGATAGATAGATAGATAGATAGATAGATAGATAGATAGATAGACTGTATATAAGCCTGCAAGTCTTGCACTTGAAGCAGCTTTATGATGTCATTAAGGCTCGATGGTGACACGCGCACCCGGAACAAGGATCACAGGTTGTTAGCGGCCATTTTTCCATCAGTCTCCACTGGAGCTAGAAGTGAGCAGACAGATACTCCTTTAGACGCTGCTGGAGCCAGATCATTTGTCTCTGTGATGGACAACGTTTGAAATTCGCCCTTAAGCGGGATACGGCAGCCTACAACAGTCAAATTGATCGCTGCTTATCACTTCTTTTGTGGTAGGTACAGTTATTCCAGATAGGGGAATGGGTAGGTTAAGTTATTCCAGGGAGGGGAATGCTTATGGGCAAGGCATTATGCTTGATCGGAGGCGGATGAAGTGGCAAAAAAGGCTCGGCCTACACCATGACCATGCCAATCGTCAACCCAAAGTGAATATGAGCCACACAGGTTGGTTGAAATAGCGCAACATGAATGATGGAACCTGGATCCAAGCGTCCCAGGATGCATTGCAGCGAAAACGTTCAACAATGTTCAGCGTGACCAATGTTTCTATCTTGGAAAATGAAATTGCATGCTGTATGGAGTGTTTTTGATATATCTTGTCTCAGGATTTGCTTGCAGTCCTACCATATCCCACAAAATGCAGAAGTGCAGTCAATGCAGCTTTTTACCTAAAATGGTAAAAATTGGTCAAAGCCTCATGCGGTTTATTACCTGTCCCTGGAATAACATCAATGGCAATTATAAGAATAATGCTGATAATAATACAAATTTTGTATGTATGTTTTCAGCCCTACAAAACCATAACTATAGAAGTTTAAATTTATACGTAAAGCTAGATATTTGTAGAAATATCTATATTGATATATAGCTATCTATTTATATAGCTAGATATATATCTATGCAGTAACATACATTAGATAGATAGATAGATAGATAGATAGACTGTATATAAGCCTGCAAGTCTTGCACTTGAAGCAGCTTTATGATGTCATTAAGGCTCGATGGTGACACGCGCACCCGGAACAAGGACCACAGGTTGTTAGCGGCCATTTTTCCATCAGTCTCCACTGGAGCTAGAAGTGAGCAGACAGATACTCCTATAGACGCGGCTGGAGCCAGATCATTTGTCTCTGTGATGGACAACGTTTGAAATTCGCCCTTAAGCGGGAGACGGCAGCCTACAACAGTCAAATATATTGCGGCTTATCACTTCTTTTGAGGGAGGTACAGTTATTCCAGATAGGGGAATGGGTAGGTTAAGATATTCCAGGGTGGGGAATGCTTATGGGCAAGGCATTATGCTTGATCGGAGGCGGATGAAGTGGCAAAAAAGGCTCGGCCTACACCATGACCATGCAACTCGTCAACCCAAAGTGAATATGAGCCACACAGGTTGGTTGAAATGGCGCAGCATGAATGATAGAACCTGGATCCAAGCGTCTCAGGATGCATTGCAGCGAAAACGTTCAACAATGTTCAGCGTGACCAATGTTTCTATCTTGGAAAATGAAATTGCATGCTGTATGGAGTGTTTTTGATATATCTTGTCTCAGGATTTGCTTGCAGTCCTACCATATCCCACAAAATGCAGAAGTGCAGTCAATGCAGCTTTTTACCTAAAATGGTGAAAATTGGTCAAAGCCTCATGCGGTTTATTACCTGCCCCTGGAATAACATCAATGGCAATTATAAGAATAATGCTGATAATAATACAAATTTTGTATGTATGTTTTCAGCCCTACAAAACCATAACTATAGAAGTTTAAATTTATACGTAAAGCTAGATATTTGTAGAAATATCTATATTGATATATAGCTATCTATTTATATAGCTAGATATATATCTATGCAGTAACATACATTAGATAGATAGATAGATAGATAGACTGTATATAAGCCTGCAAGTCTTGCACTTGAAGCAGCTTTATGATGTCATTAAGGCTCGATGGTGACACGCGCACCCGGAACAAGGATCACAGGTTGTTAGCGGCCATTTTTCCATCAGTCTCCACTGGAGCTAGAAGTGAGCAGACAGATACTCCTATAGACGCTGCTGGAGCCCGATCATTTGTCTCTGTGATGGACAACGTTTGAAATTCGCCCTTAAGCGGGATACGGCAGCCTACAACAGTCAAATTGATCGCTGCTTATCACTTCTTTTGTGGTAGGTACAGTTATTCCAGATAGGGGAATGGGTAGGTTAAGTTATTCCAGGGAGGGGAATGCTTATGGGCAAGGCATTATGCTTGATCGGAGGCGGATGAAGTGGCAAAAAAGGCTCGGCCTACACCATGACCATGCCAATCGTCAACCCAAAGTGAATATGAGCCACACAGGTTGGTTGAAATAGCGCAACATGAATGATGGAACCTGGATCCAAGCGTCCCAGGATGCATTGCAGCGAAAACGTTCAACAATGTTCAGCGTGACCAATGTTTCTATCTTGGAAAATGAAATTGCATGCTGTATGGAGTGTTTTTGATATATCTTGTCTCAGGATTTGCTTGCAGTCCTACCATATCCCACAAAATGCAGAAGTGCAGTCAATGCAGCTTTTTACCTAAAATGGTAAAAATTGGTCAAAGACTCATGCGGTTTATTACCTGCCCCTGGAATAACATCAATGGCAATTATAAGAATAATGCTGATAATAATACAAATTTTGTATGTATGTTTTCAGCCCTACAAAACCATAACTATAGAAGTTTAAATTTATACGTAAAGCTAGATATTTGTAGAAATATCTATATTGATATATAGCTATCTATTTATATAGCTAGATATATATCTATGCAGTAACATACATTAGATAGATAGATAGATAGATAGATAGACTGTATATAAGCCTGCAAGTCTTGCACTTGAAGCAGCTTTATGATGTCATTAAGGCTCGATGGTGACACGCGCACCCGGAACAAGGATCACAGGTTGTTAGCGGCCATTTTTCCATCAGTCTCCACTGGAGCTAGAAGTGAGCAGACAGATACTCCTATAGACGCTGCTGGAGCCAGATCATTTGTCTCTGTGATGGACAACGTTTGAAATTCGCCCTTAAGCGGGATACGGCAGCCTACAACAGTCAAATTGATCGCTGCTTATCACTTCTTTTGTGGTAGGTAGTTATTCCAGATAGGGGAATGGGTAGGTTAAGTTATTCCAGGGAGGGGAATGCTTATGGGCAAGGCATTATGCTTGATCGGAGGCGGATGAAGTGGCAAAAAAGGCTCGGCCTACACCATGACCATGCCAATCGTCAACCCAAAGTGAATATGAGCCACACAGGTTGGTTGAAATAGCGCAACATGAATGATGGAACCTGGATCCAAGCGTCCCAGGATGCATTGCAGCGAAAACGTTCAACAATGTTCAGCGTGACCAATGTTTCTATCTTGGAAAATGAAATTGCATGCTGTATGGAGTGTTTTTGATATATCTTGTCTCAGGATTTGCTTGCAGTCCTACCATATCCCACAAAATGCAGAAGTGCAGTCAATGCAGCTTTTTACCTAAAATGGTAAAAATTGGTCAAAGCCTCATGCGGTTTATTACCTGTCCCTGGAATAACATCAATGGCAATTATAAGAATAATGCTGATAATAATACAAATTTTGTATGTATGTTTTCAGCCCTACAAAACCATAACTATAGAAGTTTAAATTTATACGTAAAGCTAGATATTTGTAGAAATATCTATATTGATATATAGCTATCTATTTATATAGCTAGATATATATCTATGCAGTAACATACATTAGATAGATAGATAGATAGATAGATAGATAGATAGATAGATAGATAGATAGATAGATAGATAGACTGTATATAAGCCTGCAAGTCTTGCACTTGAAGCAGCTTTATGATGTCATTAAGGCTCGATGGTGACACGCGCACCCGGAACAAGGATCACAGGTTGTTAGCGGCCATTTTTCCATCAGTCTCCACTGGAGCTAGAAGTGAGCAGACAGATACTCCTTTAGACGCTGCTGGAGCCAGATCATTTGTCTCTGTGATGGACAACGTTTGAAATTCGCCCTTAAGCGGGATACGGCAGCCTACAACAGTCAAATTGATCGCTGCTTATCACTTCTTTTGTGGTAGGTACAGTTATTCCAGATAGGGGAATGGGTAGGTTAAGTTATTCCAGGGAGGGGAATGCTTATGGGCAAGGCATTATGCTTGATCGGAGGCGGATGAAGTGGCAAAAAAGGCTCGGCCTACACCATGACCATGCCAATCGTCAACCCAAAGTGAATATGAGCCACACAGGTTGGTTGAAATAGCGCAACATGAATGATGGAACCTGGATCCAAGCGTCCCAGGATGCATTGCAGCGAAAACGTTCAACAATGTTCAGCGTGACCAATGTTTCTATCTTGGAAAATGAAATTGCATGCTGTATGGAGTGTTTTTGATATATCTTGTCTCAGGATTTGCTTGCAGTCCTACCATATCCCACAAAATGCAGAAGTGCAGTCAATGCAGCTTTTTACCTAAAATGGTAAAAATTGGTCAAAGCCTCATGCGGTTTATTACCTGTCCCTGGAATAACATCAATGGCAATTATAAGAATAATGCTGATAATAATACAAATTTTGTATGTATGTTTTCAGCCCTACAAAACCATAACTATAGAAGTTTAAATTTATACGTAAAGCTAGATATTTGTAGAAATATCTATATTGATATATAGCTATCTATTTATATAGCTAGATATATATCTATGCAGTAACATACATTAGATAGATAGATAGATAGATAGATAGACTGTATATAAGCCTGCAAGTCTTGCACTTGAAGCAGCTTTATGATGTCATTAAGGCTCGATGGTGACACGCGCACCCGGAACAAGGACCACAGGTTGTTAGCGGCCATTTTTCCATCAGTCTCCACTGGAGCTAGAAGTGAGCAGACAGATACTCCTATAGACGCGGCTGGAGCCAGATCATTTGTCTCTGTGATGGACAACGTTTGAAATTCGCCCTTAAGCGGGAGACGGCAGCCTACAACAGTCAAATATATTGCGGCTTATCACTTCTTTTGAGGGAGGTACAGTTATTCCAGATAGGGGAATGGGTAGGTTAAGATATTCCAGGGTGGGGAATGCTTATGGGCAAGGCATTATGCTTGATCGGAGGCGGATGAAGTGGCAAAAAAGGCTCGGCCTACACCATGACCATGCAACTCGTCAACCCAAAGTGAATATGAGCCACACAGGTTGGTTGAAATGGCGCAGCATGAATGATAGAACCTGGATCCAAGCGTCTCAGGATGCATTGCAGCGAAAACGTTCAACAATGTTCAGCGTGACCAATGTTTCTATCTTGGAAAATGAAATTGCATGCTGTATGGAGTGTTTTTGATATATCTTGTCTCAGGATTTGCTTGCAGTCCTACCATATCCCACAAAATGCAGAAGTGCAGTCAATGCAGCTTTTTACCTAAAATGGTGAAAATTGGTCAAAGCCTCATGCGGTTTATTACCTGCCCCTGGAATAACATCAATGGCAATTATAAGAATAATGCTGATAATAATACAAATTTTGTATGTATGTTTTCAGCCCTACAAAACCATAACTATAGAAGTTTAAATTTATACGTAAAGCTAGATATTTGTAGAAATATCTATATTGATATATAGCTATCTATTTATATAGCTAGATATATATCTATGCAGTAACATACATTAGATAGATAGATAGATAGATAGACTGTATATAAGCCTGCAAGTCTTGCACTTGAAGCAGCTTTATGATGTCATTAAGGCTCGATGGTGACACGCGCACCCGGAACAAGGATCACAGGTTGTTAGCGGCCATTTTTCCATCAGTCTCCACTGGAGCTAGAAGTGAGCAGACAGATACTCCTATAGACGCTGCTGGAGCCCGATCATTTGTCTCTGTGATGGACAACGTTTGAAATTCGCCCTTAAGCGGGATACGGCAGCCTACAACAGTCAAATTGATCGCTGCTTATCACTTCTTTTGTGGTAGGTACAGTTATTCCAGATAGGGGAATGGGTAGGTTAAGTTATTCCAGGGAGGGGAATGCTTATGGGCAAGGCATTATGCTTGATCGGAGGCGGATGAAGTGGCAAAAAAGGCTCGGCCTACACCATGACCATGCCAATCGTCAACCCAAAGTGAATATGAGCCACACAGGTTGGTTGAAATAGCGCAACATGAATGATGGAACCTGGATCCAAGCGTCCCAGGATGCATTGCAGCGAAAACGTTCAACAATGTTCAGCGTGACCAATGTTTCTATCTTGGAAAATGAAATTGCATGCTGTATGGAGTGTTTTTGATATATCTTGTCTCAGGATTTGCTTGCAGTCCTACCATATCCCACAAAATGCAGAAGTGCAGTCAATGCAGCTTTTTACCTAAAATGGTAAAAATTGGTCAAAGACTCATGCGGTTTATTACCTGCCCCTGGAATAACATCAATGGCAATTATAAGAATAATGCTGATAATAATACAAATTTTGTATGTATGTTTTCAGCCCTACAAAACCATAACTATAGAAGTTTAAATTTATACGTAAAGCTAGATATTTGTAGAAATATCTATATTGATATATAGCTATCTATTTATATAGCTAGATATATATCTATGCAGTAACATACATTAGATAGATAGATAGATAGATAGATAGACTGTATATAAGCCTGCAAGTCTTGCACTTGAAGCAGCTTTATGATGTCATTAAGGCTCGATGGTGACACGCGCACCCGGAACAAGGATCACAGGTTGTTAGCGGCCATTTTTCCATCAGTCTCCACTGGAGCTAGAAGTGAGCAGACAGATACTCCTATAGACGCTGCTGGAGCCAGATCATTTGTCTCTGTGATGGACAACGTTTGAAATTCGCCCTTAAGCGGGATACGGCAGCCTACAACAGTCAAATTGATCGCTGCTTATCACTTCTTTTGTGGTAGGTAGTTATTCCAGATAGGGGAATGGGTAGGTTAAGTTATTCCAGGGAGGGGAATGCTTATGGGCAAGGCATTATGCTTGATCGGAGGCGGATGAAGTGGCAAAAAAGGCTCGGCCTACACCATGACCATGCCAATCGTCAACCCAAAGTGAATATGAGCCACACAGGTTGGTTGAAATAGCGCAACATGAATGATGGAACCTGGATCCAAGCGTCCCAGGATGCATTGCAGCGAAAACGTTCAACAATGTTCAGCGTGACCAATGTTTCTATCTTGGAAAATGAAATTGCATGCTGTATGGAGTGTTTTTGATATATCTTGTCTCAGGATTTGCTTGCAGTCCTACCATATCCCACAAAATGCAGAAGTGCAGTCAATGCAGCTTTTTACCTAAAATGGTAAAAATTGGTCAAAGCCTCATGCGGTTTATTACCTGTCCCTGGAATAACATCAATGGCAATTATAAGAATAATGCTGATAATAATACAAATTTTGTATGTATGTTTTCAGCCCTACAAAACCATAACTATAGAAGTTTAAATTTATACGTAAAGCTAGATATTTGTAGAAATATCTATATTGATATATAGCTATCTATTTATATAGCTAGATATATATCTATGCAGTAACATACATTAGATAGATAGATAGATAGATAGATAGATAGATAGACTGTATATAAGCCTGCAAGTCTTGCACTTGAAGCAGCTTTATGATGTCATTAAGGCTCGATGGTGACACGCGCACCCGGAACAAGGATCACAGGTTGTTAGCGGCCATTTTTCCATCAGTCTCCACTGGAGCTAGAAGTGAGCAGACAGATACTCCTATAGACGCTGCTGGAGCCCGATCATTTGTCTCTGTGATGGACAACGTTTGAAATTCGCCCTTAAGCGGGATACGGCAGCCTACAACAGTCAAATTGATCGCTGCTTATCACTTCTTTTGTGGTAGGTACAGTTATTCCAGATAGGGGAATGGGTAGGTTAAGTTATTCCAGGGAGGGGAATGCTTATGGGCAAGGCATTATGCTTGATCGGAGGCGGATGAAGTGGCAAAAAAGGCTCGGCCTACACCATGACCATGCCAATCGTCAACCCAAAGTGAATATGAGCCACACAGGTTGGTTGAAATAGCGCAACATGAATGATGGAACCTGGATCCAAGCGTCCCAGGATGCATTGCAGCGAAAACGTTCAACAATGTTCAGCGTGACCAATGTTTCTATCTTGGAAAATGAAATTGCATGCTGTATGGAGTGTTTTTGATATATCTTGTCTCAGGATTTGCTTGCAGTCCTACCATATCCCACAAAATGCAGAAGTGCAGTCAATGCAGCTTTTTACCTAAAATGGTAAAAATTGGTCAAAGACTCATGCGGTTTATTACCTGCCCCTGGAATAACATCAATGGCAATTATAAGAATAATGCTGATAATAATACAAATTTTGTATGTATGTTTTCAGCCCTACAAAACCATAACTATAGAAGTTTAAATTTATACGTAAAGCTAGATATTTGTAGAAATATCTATATTGATATATAGCTATCTATTTATATAGCTAGATATATATCTATGCAGTAACATACATTAGATAGATAGATAGATAGATAGATAGATAGATAGACTGTATATAAGCCTGCAAGTCTTGCACTTGAAGCAGCTTTATGATGTCATTAAGGCTCGATGGTGACACGCGCACCCGGAACAAGGATCACAGGTTGTTAGCGGCCATTTTTCCATCAGTCTCCACTGGAGCTAGAAGTGAGCAGACAGATACTCCTATAGACGCTGCTGGAGCCCGATCATTTGTCTCTGTGATGGACAACGTTTGAAATTCGCCCTTAAGCGGGATACGGCAGCCTACAACAGTCAAATTGATCGCTGCTTATCACTTCTTTTGTGGTAGGTACAGTTATTCCAGATAGGGGAATGGGTAGGTTAAGTTATTCCAGGGAGGGGAATGCTTATGGGCAAGGCATTATGCTTGATCGGAGGCGGATGAAGTGGCAAAAAAGGCTCGGCCTACACCATGACCATGCCAATCGTCAACCCAAAGTGAATATGAGCCACACAGGTTGGTTGAAATAGCGCAACATGAATGATGGAACCTGGATCCAAGCGTCCCAGGATGCATTGCAGCGAAAACGTTCAACAATGTTCAGCGTGACCAATGTTTCTATCTTGGAAAATGAAATTGCATGCTGTATGGAGTGTTTTTGATATATCTTGTCTCAGGATTTGCTTGCAGTCCTACCATATCCCACAAAATGCAGAAGTGCAGTCAATGCAGCTTTTTACCTAAAATGGTAAAAATTGGTCAAAGCCTCATGCGGTTTATTACCTGTCCCTGGAATAACATCAATGGCAATTATAAGAATAATGCTGATAATAATACAAATTTTGTATGTATGTTTTCAGCCCTACAAAACCATAACTATAGAAGTTTAAATTTATACGTAAAGCTAGATATTTGTAGAAATATCTATATTGATATATAGCTATCTATTTATATAGCTAGATATATATCTATGCAGTAACATACATTAGATAGATAGATAGATAGATAGATAGATAGACTGTATATAAGCCTGCAAGTCTTGCACTTGAAGCAGCTTTATGATGTCATTAAGGCTCGATGGTGACACGCGCACCCGGAACAAGGACCACAGGTTGTTAGCGGCCATTTTTCCATCAGTCTCCACTGGAGCTAGAAGTGAGCAGACAGATACTCCTATAGACGCGGCTGGAGCCAGATCATTTGTCTCTGTGATGGACAACGTTTGAAATTCGCCCTTAAGCGGGAGACGGCAGCCTACAACAGTCAAATATATTGCGGCTTATCACTTCTTTTGAGGGAGGTACAGTTATTCCAGATAGGGGAATGGGTAGGTTAAGATATTCCAGGGTGGGGAATGCTTATGGGCAAGGCATTATGCTTGATCGGAGGCGGATGAAGTGGCAAAAAAGGCTCGGCCTACACCATGACCATGCAACTCGTCAACCCAAAGTGAATATGAGCCACACAGGTTGGTTGAAATGGCGCAGCATGAATGATAGAACCTGGATCCAAGCGTCTCAGGATGCATTGCAGCGAAAACGTTCAACAATGTTCAGCGTGACCAATGTTTCTATCTTGGAAAATGAAATTGCATGCTGTATGGAGTGTTTTTGATATATCTTGTCTCAGGATTTGCTTGCAGTCCTACCATATCCCACAAAATGCAGAAGTGCAGTCAATGCAGCTTTTTACCTAAAATGGTGAAAATTGGTCAAAGCCTCATGCGGTTTATTACCTGCCCCTGGAATAACATCAATGGCAATTATAAGAATAATGCTGATAATAATACAAATTTTGTATGTATGTTTTCAGCCCTACAAAACCATAACTATAGAAGTTTAAATTTATACGTAAAGCTAGATATTTGTAGAAATATCTATATTGATATATAGCTATCTATTTATATAGCTAGATATATATCTATGCAGTAACATACATTAGATAGATAGATAGATAGATAGATAGACTGTATATAAGCCTGCAAGTCTTGCACTTGAAGCAGCTTTATGATGTCATTAAGGCTCGATGGTGACACGCGCACCCGGAACAAGGATCACAGGTTGTTAGCGGCCATTTTTCCATCAGTCTCCACTGGAGCTAGAAGTGAGCAGACAGATACTCCTATAGACGCTGCTGGAGCCCGATCATTTGTCTCTGTGATGGACAACGTTTGAAATTCGCCCTTAAGCGGGATACGGCAGCCTACAACAGTCAAATTGATCGCTGCTTATCACTTCTTTTGTGGTAGGTACAGTTATTCCAGATAGGGGAATGGGTAGGTTAAGTTATTCCAGGGAGGGGAATGCTTATGGGCAAGGCATTATGCTTGATCGGAGGCGGATGAAGTGGCAAAAAAGGCTCGGCCTACACCATGACCATGCCAATCGTCAACCCAAAGTGAATATGAGCCACACAGGTTGGTTGAAATAGCGCAACATGAATGATGGAACCTGGATCCAAGCGTCCCAGGATGCATTGCAGCGAAAACGTTCAACAATGTTCAGCGTGACCAATGTTTCTATCTTGGAAAATGAAATTGCATGCTGTATGGAGTGTTTTTGATATATCTTGTCTCAGGATTTGCTTGCAGTCCTACCATATCCCACAAAATGCAGAAGTGCAGTCAATGCAGCTTTTTACCTAAAATGGTAAAAATTGGTCAAAGACTCATGCGGTTTATTACCTGCCCCTGGAATAACATCAATGGCAATTATAAGAATAATGCTGATAATAATACAAATTTTGTATGTATGTTTTCAGCCCTACAAAACCATAACTATAGAAGTTTAAATTTATACGTAAAGCTAGATATTTGTAGAAATATCTATATTGATATATAGCTATCTATTTATATAGCTAGATATATATCTATGCAGTAACATACATTAGATAGATAGATAGATAGATAGATAGACTGTATATAAGCCTGCAAGTCTTGCACTTGAAGCAGCTTTATGATGTCATTAAGGCTCGATGGTGACACGCGCACCCGGAACAAGGATCACAGGTTGTTAGCGGCCATTTTTCCATCAGTCTCCACTGGAGCTAGAAGTGAGCAGACAGATACTCCTATAGACGCTGCTGGAGCCAGATCATTTGTCTCTGTGATGGACAACGTTTGAAATTCGCCCTTAAGCGGGATACGGCAGCCTACAACAGTCAAATTGATCGCTGCTTATCACTTCTTTTGTGGTAGGTACAGTTATTCCAGATAGGGGAATGGGTAGGTTAAGTTATTCCAGGGAGGGGAATGCTTATGGGCAAGGCATTATGCTTGATCGGAGGCGGATGAAGTGGCAAAAAAGGCTCGGCCTACACCATGACCATGCCAATCGTCAACCCAAAGTGAATATGAGCCACACAGGTTGGTTGAAATAGCGCAACATGAATGATGGAACCTGGATCCAAGCGTCCCAGGATGCATTGCAGCGAAAACGTTCAACAATGTTCAGCGTGACCAATGTTTCTATCTTGGAAAATGAAATTGCATGCTGTATGGAGTGTTTTTGATATATCTTGTCTCAGGATTTGCTTGCAGTCCTACCATATCCCACAAAATGCAGAAGTGCAGTCAATGCAGCTTTTTACCTAAAATGGTAAAAATTGGTCAAAGCCTCATGCGGTTTATTACCTGTCCCTGGAATAACATCAATGGCAATTATAAGAATAATGCTGATAATAATACAAATTTTGTATGTATGTTTTCAGCCCTACAAAACCATAACTATAGAAGTTTAAATTTATACGTAAAGCTAGATATTTGTAGAAATATCTATATTGATATATAGCTATCTATTTATATAGCTAGATATATATCTATGCAGTAACATACATTAGATAGATAGATAGATAGACTGTATATAAGCCTGCAAGTCTTGCACTTGAAGCAGCTTTATGATGTCATTAAGGCTCGATGGTGACACGCGCACCCGGAACAAGGATCACAGGTTGTTAGCGGCCATTTTTCCATCAGTCTCCACTGGAGCTAGAAGTGAGCAGACAGATACTCCTATAGACGCTGCTGGAGCCAGATCATTTGTCTCTGTGATGGACAACGTTTGAAATTCGCCCTTAAGCGGGATACGGCAGCCTACAACAGTCAAATTGATCGCTGCTTATCACTTCTTTTGTGGTAGGTACAGTTATTCCAGATAGGGGAATGGGTAGGTTAAGTTATTCCAGGGAGGGGAATGCTTATGGGCAAGGCATTATGCTTGATCGGAGGCGGATGAAGTGGCAAAAAAGGCTCGGCCTACACCATGACCATGCAACTCGTCAACCCAAAGTGAATATGAGCCACACAGGTTGGTTGAAATGGCGCAGCATGAATGATAGAACCTGGATCCAAGCGTCCCAGGATGCATTGCAGCGAAAACGTTCAACAATGTTCAGCGTGACCAATGTTTCTATCTTGGAAAATGAAATTGCATGCTGTATGGAGTGTTTTTGACATATCTTGTCTCAGGATTTGCTTGCAGTCCTACCATATCCCACAAAATGCAGAAGTACAGTCAATGCAGCTTTTTACCTAAAATGGTAAAAATTGGTCAAAGACTCATGCGGTTTATTACCTGCCCCTGGAATAACATCAATGGCAATTATAAGAATAATGCTGATAATAATACAAATTTTGTATGTATGTTTTCAGCCCTACAAAACCATAACTATAGAAGTTTAAATTTATACGTAAAGCTAGATATTTGTAGAAATATCTATATTGATATATAGCTATCTATTTATATAGCTAGATATATATCTATGCAGTAACATACATTAGATAGATAGATAGATAGATAGATAGATAGATAGATAGACTGTATATAAGCCTGCAAGTCTTGCACTTGAAGCAGCTTTATGATGTCATTAAGGCTCGATGGTGACACGCGCACCCGGAACAAGGATCACAGGTTGTTAGCGGCCATTTTTCCATCAGTCTCCACTGGAGCTAGAAGTGAGCAGACAGATACTCCTATAGACGCTGCTGGAGCCAGATCATTTGTCTCTGTGATGGACAACGTTTGAAATTCGCCCTTAAGCGGGATACGGCAGCCTACAACAGTCAAATTGATCGCTGCTTATCACTTCTTTTGTGGTAGGTACAGTTATTCCAGATAGGGGAATGGGTAGGTTAAGTTATTCCAGGGAGGGGAATGCTTATGGGCAAGGCATTATGCTTGATCGGAGGCGGATGAAGTGGCAAAAAAGGCTCGGCCTACACCATGACCATGCCAATCGTCAACCCAAAGTGAATATGAGCCACACAGGTTGGTTGAAATAGCGCAACATGAATGATGGAACCTGGATCCAAGCGTCCCAGGATGCATTGCAGCGAAAACGTTCAACAATGTTCAGCGTGACCAATGTTTCTATCTTGGAAAATGAAATTGCATGCTGTATGGAGTGTTTTTGATATATCTTGTCTCAGGATTTGCTTGCAGTCCTACCATATCCCACAAAATGCAGAAGTGCAGTCAATGCAGCTTTTTACCTAAAATGGTAAAAATTGGTCAAAGCCTCATGCGGTTTATTACCTGTCCCTGGAATAACATCAATGGCAATTATAAGAATAATGCTGATAATAATACAAATTTTGTATGTATGTTTTCAGCCCTACAAAACCATAACTATAGAAGTTTAAATTTATACGTAAAGCTAGATATTTGTAGAAATATCTATATTGATATATAGCTATCTATTTATATAGCTAGATATATATCTATGCAGTAACATACATTAGATAGATAGATAGATAGATAGACTGTATATAAGCCTGCAAGTCTTGCACTTGAAGCAGCTTTATGATGTCATTAAGGCTCGATGGTGACACGCGCACCCGGAACAAGGACCACAGGTTGTTAGCGGCCATTTTTCCATCAGTCTCCACTGGAGCTAGAAGTGAGCAGACAGATACTCCTATAGACGCGGCTGGAGCCAGATCATTTGTCTCTGTGATGGACAACGTTTGAAATTCGCCCTTAAGCGGGAGACGGCAGCCTACAACAGTCAAATATATTGCGGCTTATCACTTCTTTTGAGGGAGGTACAGTTATTCCAGATAGGGGAATGGGTAGGTTAAGATATTCCAGGGTGGGGAATGCTTATGGGCAAGGCATTATGCTTGATCGGAGGCGGATGAAGTGGCAAAAAAGGCTCGGCCTACACCATGACCATGCAACTCGTCAACCCAAAGTGAATATGAGCCACACAGGTTGGTTGAAATGGCGCAGCATGAATGATAGAACCTGGATCCAAGCGTCTCAGGATGCATTGCAGCGAAAACGTTCAACAATGTTCAGCGTGACCAATGTTTCTATCTTGGAAAATGAAATTGCATGCTGTATGGAGTGTTTTTGATATATCTTGTCTCAGGATTTGCTTGCAGTCCTACCATATCCCACAAAATGCAGAAGTGCAGTCAATGCAGCTTTTTACCTAAAATGGTGAAAATTGGTCAAAGCCTCATGCGGTTTATTACCTGCCCCTGGAATAACATCAATGGCAATTATAAGAATAATGCTGATAATAATACAAATTTTGTATGTATGTTTTCAGCCCTACAAAACCATAACTATAGAAGTTTAAATTTATACGTAAAGCTAGATATTTGTAGAAATATCTATATTGATATATAGCTATCTATTTATATAGCTAGATATATATCTATGCAGTAACATACATTAGATAGATAGATAGATAGATAGATAGACTGTATATAAGCCTGCAAGTCTTGCACTTGAAGCAGCTTTATGATGTCATTAAGGCTCGATGGTGACACGCGCACCCGGAACAAGGATCACAGGTTGTTAGCGGCCATTTTTCCATCAGTCTCCACTGGAGCTAGAAGTGAGCAGACAGATACTCCTATAGACGCTGCTGGAGCCCGATCATTTGTCTCTGTGATGGACAACGTTTGAAATTCGCCCTTAAGCGGGATACGGCAGCCTACAACAGTCAAATTGATCGCTGCTTATCACTTCTTTTGTGGTAGGTACAGTTATTCCAGATAGGGGAATGGGTAGGTTAAGTTATTCCAGGGAGGGGAATGCTTATGGGCAAGGCATTATGCTTGATCGGAGGCGGATGAAGTGGCAAAAAAGGCTCGGCCTACACCATGACCATGCCAATCGTCAACCCAAAGTGAATATGAGCCACACAGGTTGGTTGAAATAGCGCAACATGAATGATGGAACCTGGATCCAAGCGTCCCAGGATGCATTGCAGCGAAAACGTTCAACAATGTTCAGCGTGACCAATGTTTCTATCTTGGAAAATGAAATTGCATGCTGTATGGAGTGTTTTTGATATATCTTGTCTCAGGATTTGCTTGCAGTCCTACCATATCCCACAAAATGCAGAAGTGCAGTCAATGCAGCTTTTTACCTAAAATGGTAAAAATTGGTCAAAGACTCATGCGGTTTATTACCTGCCCCTGGAATAACATCAATGGCAATTATAAGAATAATGCTGATAATAATACAAATTTTGTATGTATGTTTTCAGCCCTACAAAACCATAACTATAGAAGTTTAAATTTATACGTAAAGCTAGATATTTGTAGAAATATCTTTATTGATATATAGCTATCTATTTATATAGCTAGATATATATCTATGCAGTAACATACATTAGATAGATAGATAGATAGATAGACTGTATATAAGCCTGCAAGTCTTGCACTTGAAGCAGCTTTATGATGTCATTAAGGCTCGATGGTGACACGCGCACCCGGAACAAGGATCACAGGTTGTTAGCGGCCATTTTTCCATCAGTCTCCACTGGAGCTAGAAGTGAGCAGACAGATACTCCTATAGACGCTGCTGGAGCCAGATCATTTGTCTCTGTGATGGACAACGTTTGAAATTCGCCCTTAAGCGGGATACGGCAGCCTACAACAGTCAAATTGATCGCTGCTTATCACTTCTTTTGTGGTAGGTACAGTTATTCCAGATAGGGGAATGGGTAGGTTAAGTTATTCCAGGGAGGGGAATGCTTATGGGCAAGGCATTATGCTTGATCGGAGGCGGATGAAGTGGCAAAAAAGGCTCGGCCTACACCATGACCATGCCAATCGTCAACCCAAAGTGAATATGAGCCACACAGGTTGGTTGAAATAGCGCAACATGAATGATGGAACCTGGATCCAAGCGTCCCAGGATGCATTGCAGCGAAAACGTTCAACAATGTTCAGCGTGACCAATGTTTCTATCTTGGAAAATGAAATTGCATGCTGTATGGAGTGTTTTTGATATATCTTGTCTCAGGATTTGCTTGCAGTCCTACCATATCCCACAAAATGCAGAAGTGCAGTCAATGCAGCTTTTTACCTAAAATGGTAAAAATTGGTCAAAGCCTCATGCGGTTTATTACCTGTCCCTGGAATAACATCAATGGCAATTATAAGAATAATGCTGATAATAATACAAATTTTGTATGTATGTTTTCAGCCCTACAAAACCATAACTATAGAAGTTTAAATTTATACGTAAAGCTAGATATTTGTAGAAATATCTATATTGATATATAGCTATCTATTTATATAGCTAGATATATATCTATGCAGTAACATACATTAGATAGATAGATAGATAGATAGACTGTATATAAGCCTGCAAGTCTTGCACTTGAAGCAGCTTTATGATGTCATTAAGGCTCGATGGTGACACGCGCACCCGGAACAAGGACCACAGGTTGTTAGCGGCCATTTTTCCATCAGTCTCCACTGGAGCTAGAAGTGAGCAGACAGATACTCCTATAGACGCGGCTGGAGCCAGATCATTTGTCTCTGTGATGGACAACGTTTGAAATTCGCCCTTAAGCGGGAGACGGCAGCCTACAACAGTCAAATATATTGCGGCTTATCACTTCTTTTGAGGGAGGTACAGTTATTCCAGATAGGGGAATGGGTAGGTTAAGATATTCCAGGGTGGGGAATGCTTATGGGCAAGGCATTATGCTTGATCGGAGGCGGATGAAGTGGCAAAAAAGGCTCGGCCTACACCATGACCATGCAACTCGTCAACCCAAAGTGAATATGAGCCACACAGGTTGGTTGAAATGGCGCAGCATGAATGATAGAACCTGGATCCAAGCGTCTCAGGATGCATTGCAGCGAAAACGTTCAACAATGTTCAGCGTGACCAATGTTTCTATCTTGGAAAATGAAATTGCATGCTGTATGGAGTGTTTTTGATATATCTTGTCTCAGGATTTGCTTGCAGTCCTACCATATCCCACAAAATGCAGAAGTGCAGTCAATGCAGCTTTTTACCTAAAATGGTGAAAATTGGTCAAAGCCTCATGCGGTTTATTACCTGCCCCTGGAATAACATCAATGGCAATTATAAGAATAATGCTGATAATAATACAAATTTTGTATGTATGTTTTCAGCCCTACAAAACCATAACTATAGAAGTTTAAATTTATACGTAAAGCTAGATATTTGTAGAAATATCTATATTGATATATAGCTATCTATTTATATAGCTAGATATATATCTATGCAGTAACATACATTAGATAGATAGATAGATAGATAGATAGACTGTATATAAGCCTGCAAGTCTTGCACTTGAAGCAGCTTTATGATGTCATTAAGGCTCGATGGTGACACGCGCACCCGGAACAAGGATCACAGGTTGTTAGCGGCCATTTTTCCATCAGTCTCCACTGGAGCTAGAAGTGAGCAGACAGATACTCCTATAGACGCTGCTGGAGCCAGATCATTTGTCTCTGTGATGGACAACGTTTGAAATTCGCCCTTAAGCGGGATACGGCAGCCTACAACAGTCAAATTGATCGCTGCTTATCACTTCTTTTGTGGTAGGTACAGTTATTCCAGATAGGGGAATGGGTAGGTTAAGTTATTCCAGGGAGGGGAATGCTTATGGGCAAGGCATTATGCTTGATCGGAGGCGGATGAAGTGGCAAAAAAGGCTCGGCCTACACCATGACCATGCCAATCGTCAACCCAAAGTGAATATGAGCCACACAGGTTGGTTGAAATAGCGCAACATGAATGATGGAACCTGGATCCAAGCGTCCCAGGATGCATTGCAGCGAAAACGTTCAACAATGTTCAGCGTGACCAATGTTTCTATCTTGGAAAATGAAATTGCATGCTGTATGGAGTGTTTTTGATATATCTTGTCTCAGGATTTGCTTGCAGTCCTACCATATCCCACAAAATGCAGAAGTGCAGTCAATGCAGCTTTTTACCTAAAATGGTAAAAATTGGTCAAAGCCTCATGCGGTTTATTACCTGTCCCTGGAATAACATCAATGGCAATTATAAGAATAATGCTGATAATAATACAAATTTTGCATGTATGTTTTCAGCCCTACAAAACCATAACTATAGAAGTTTAAATTTATACGTAAAGCTAGATATTTGTAGAAATATCTATATTGATATATAGCTATCTATTTATATAGCTAGATATATATCTATGCAGTAACATACATTAGATAGATAGATAGATAGATAGATAGATAGATAGATAGATAGATAGATAGATAGACTGTATATAAGCCTGCAAGTCTTGCACTTGAAGCAGCTTTATGATGTCATTAAGGCTCGATGGTGACACGCGCACCCGGAACAAGGATCACAGGTTGTTAGCGGCCATTTTTCCATCAGTCTCCACTGGAGCTAGAAGTGAGCAGACAGATACTCCTATAGACGCTGCTGGAGCCAGATCATTTGTCTCTGTGATGGACAACGTTTGAAATTCGCCCTTAAGCGGGAGACGGCAGCCTACAACAGTCAAATTGATCGCTGCTTATCACTTCTTTTGTGGTAGGTACAGTTATTCCAGATAGGGGAATGGGTAGGTTAAGTTATTCCAGGGAGGGGAATGCTTATGGGCAAGGCATTATGCTTGATCGGAGGCGGATGAAGTGGCAAAAAAGGCTCGGCCTACACCATGACCATGCAACTCGTCAACCCAAAGTGAATATGAGCCACACAGGTTGGTTGAAATGGCGCAGCATGAATGATAGAACCTGGATCCAAGCGTCCCAGGATGCATTGCAGCGAAAACGTTCAACAATGTTCAGCGTGACCAATGTTTCTATCTTGGAAAATGAAATTGCATGCTGTATGGAGTGTTTTTGACATATCTTGTCTCAGGATTTGCTTGCAGTCCTACCATATCCCACAAAATGCAGAAGTACAGTCAATGCAGCTTTTTACCTAAAATGGTAAAAATTGGTCAAAGACTCATGCGGTTTATTACCTGCCCCTGGAATAACATCAATGGCAATTATAAGAATAATGCTGATAATAATACAAATTTTGTATGTATGTTTTCAGCCCTACAAAACCATAACTATAGAAGTTTAAATTTATACGTAAAGCTAGATATTTGTAGAAATATCTATATTGATATATAGCTATCTATTTATATAGCTAGATATATATCTATGCAGTAACATACATTAGATAGATAGATAGATAGATAGATAGATAGATAGATAGATAGATAGATAGATAGACTGTATATAAGCCTGCAAGTCTTGCACTTGAAGCAGCTTTATGATGTCATTAAGGCTCGATGGTGACACGCGCACCCGGAACAAGGATCACAGGTTGTTAGCGGCCATTTTTCCATCAGTCTCCACTGGAGCTAGAAGTGAGCAGACAGATACTCCTATAGACGCTGCTGGAGCCAGATCATTTGTCTCTGTGATGGACAACGTTTGAAATTCGCCCTTAAGCGGGATACGGCAGCCTACAACAGTCAAATTGATCGCTGCTTATCACTTCTTTTGTGGTAGGTACAGTTATTCCAGATAGGGGAATGGGTAGGTTAAGTTATTCCAGGGAGGGGAATGCTTATGGGCAAGGCATTATGCTTGATCGGAGGCGGATGAAGTGGCAAAAAAGGCTCGGCCTACACCATGACCATGCCAATCGTCAACCCAAAGTGAATATGAGCCACACAGGTTGGTTGAAATAGCGCAACATGAATGATGGAACCTGGATCCAAGCGTCCCAGGATGCATTGCAGCGAAAACGTTCAACAATGTTCAGCGTGACCAATGTTTCTATCTTGGAAAATGAAATTGCATGCTGTATGGAGTGTTTTTGATATATCTTGTCTCAGGATTTGCTTGCAGTCCTACCATATCCCACAAAATGCAGAAGTGCAGTCAATGCAGCTTTTTACCTAAAATGGTAAAAATTGGTCAAAGCCTCATGCGGTTTATTACCTGTCCCTGGAATAACATCAATGGCAATTATAAGAATAATGCTGATAATAATACAAATTTTGTATGTATGTTTTCAGCCCTACAAAACCATAACTATAGAAGTTTAAATTTATACGTAAAGCTAGATATTTGTAGAAATATCTATATTGATATATAGCTATCTATTTATATAGCTAGATATATATCTATGCAGTAACATACATTAGATAGATAGATAGATAGACTGTATATAAGCCTGCAAGTCTTGCACTTGAAGCAGCTTTATGATGTCATTAAGGCTCGATGGTGACACGCGCACCCGGAACAAGGATCACAGGTTGTTAGCGGCCATTTTTCCATCAGTCTCCACTGGAGCTAGAAGTGAGCAGACAGATACTCCTATAGACGCTGCTGGAGCCAGATCATTTGTCTCTGTGATGGACAACGTTTGAAATTCGCCCTTAAGCGGGATACGGCAGCCTACAACAGTCAAATTGATCGCTGCTTATCACTTCTTTTGTGGTAGGTACAGTTATTCCAGATAGGGGAATGGGTAGGTTAAGTTATTCCAGGGAGGGGAATGCTTATGGGCAAGGCATTATGCTTGATCGGAGGCGGATGAAGTGGCAAAAAAGGCTCGGCCTACACCATGACCATGCCAATCGTCAACCCAAAGTGAATATGAGCCACACAGGTTGGTTGAAATAGCGCAACATGAATGATGGAACCTGGATCCAAGCGTCCCAGGATGCATTGCAGCGAAAACGTTCAACAATGTTCAGCGTGACCAATGTTTCTATCTTGGAAAATGAAATTGCATGCTGTATGGAGTGTTTTTGATATATCTTGTCTCAGGATTTGCTTGCAGTCCTACCATATCCCACAAAATGCAGAAGTGCAGTCAATGCAGCTTTTTACCTAAAATGGTAAAAATTGGTCAAAGCCTCATGCGGTTTATTACCTGTCCCTGGAATAACATCAATGGCAATTATAAGAATAATGCTGATAATAATACAAATTTTGTATGTATGTTTTCAGCCCTACAAAACCATAACTATAGAAGTTTAAATTTATACGTAAAGCTAGATATTTGTAGAAATATCTATATTGATATATAGCTATCTATTTATATAGCTAGATATATATCTATGCAGTAACATACATTAGATAGATAGATAGATAGACTGTATATAAGCCTGCAAGTCTTGCACTTGAAGCAGCTTTATGATGTCATTAAGGCTCGATGGTGACACGCGCACCCGGAACAAGGATCACAGGTTGTTAGCGGCCATTTTTCCATCAGTCTCCACTGGAGCTAGAAGTGAGCAGACAGATACTCCTATAGACGCTGCTGGAGCCAGATCATTTGTCTCTGTGATGGACAACGTTTGAAATTCGCCCTTAAGCGGGATACGGCAGCCTACAACAGTCAAATTGATCGCTGCTTATCACTTCTTTTGTGGTAGGTACAGTTATTCCAGATAGGGGAATGGGTAGGTTAAGTTATTCCAGGGAGGGGAATGCTTATGGGCAAGGCATTATGCTTGATCGGAGGCGGATGAAGTGGCAAAAAAGGCTCGGCCTACACCATGACCATGCAACTCGTCAACCCAAAGTGAATATGAGCCACACAGGTTGGTTGAAATGGCGCAGCATGAATGATAAAACCTGGATCCAAGCGTCCCAGGATGCATTGCAGCGAAAACGTTCAACAATGTTCAGCGTGACCAATGTTTCTATCTTGGAAAATGAAATTGCATGCTGTATGGAGTGTTTTTGACATATCTTGTCTCAGGATTTGCTTGCAGTCCTACCATATCCCACAAAATGCAGAAGTACAGTCAATGCAGCTTTTTACCTAAAATGGTAAAAATTGGTCAAAGACTCATGCGGTTTATTACCTGCCCCTGGAATAACATCAATGGCAATTATAAGAATAATGCTGATAATAATACAAATTTTGTATGTATGTTTTCAGCCCTACAAAACCATAACTATAGAAGTTTAAATTTATACGTAAAGCTAGATATTTGTAGAAATATCTATATTGATATATAGCTATCTATTTATATAGCTAGATATATATCTATGCAGTAACATACATTAGATAGATAGATAGATAGATAGATAGATAGACTGTATATAAGCCTGCAAGTCTTGCACTTGAAGGAGCTTTATGATGTCATTAAGGCTCGATGGTGACACGCGCACCCGGAACAAGGATCACAGGTTGTTAGCGGCCATTTTTCCATCAGTCTCCACTGGAGCTAGAAGTGAGCAGACAGATACTCCTATAGACGCTGCTGGAGCCAGATCATTTGTCTCTGTGATGGACAACGTTTGAAATTCGCCCTTAAGCGGGATACGGCAGCCTACAACAGTCAAATTGATCGCTGCTTATCACTTCTTTTGTGGTAGGTACAGTTATTCCAGATAGGGGAATGGGTAGGTTAAGTTATTCCAGGGAGGGGAATGCTTATGGGCAAGGCATTATGCTTGATCGGAGGCGGATGAAGTGGCAAAAAAGGCTCGGCCTACACCATGACCATGCCAATCGTCAACCCAAAGTGAATATGAGCCACACAGGTTGGTTGAAATAGCGCAACATGAATGATGGAACCTGGATCCAAGCGTCCCAGGATGCATTGCAGCGAAAACGTTCAACAATGTTCAGCGTGACCAATGTTTCTATCTTGGAAAATGAAATTGCATGCTGTATGGAGTGTTTTTGATATATCTTGTCTCAGGATTTGCTTGCAGTCCTACCATATCCCACAAAATGCAGAAGTGCAGTCAATGCAGCTTTTTACCTAAAATGGTAAAAATTGGTCAAAGACTCATGCGGTTTATTACCTGCCCCTGGAATAACATCAATGGCAATTATAAGAATAATGCTGATAATAATACAAATTTTGTATGTATGTTTTCAGCCCTACAAAACCATAACTATAGAAGTTTAAATTTATACGTAAAGCTAGATATTTGTAGAAATATCTATATTGATATATAGCTATCTATTTATATAGCTAGATATATATCTATGCAGTAACATACATTAGATAGATAGATAGATAGATAGACTGTATATAAGCCTGCAAGTCTTGCACTTGAAGCAGCTTTATGATGTCATTAAGGCTCGATGGTGACACGCGCACCCGGAACAAGGATCACAGGTTGTTAGCGGCCATTTTTCCATCAGTCTCCACTGGAGCTAGAAGTGAGCAGACAGATACTCCTATAGACGCTGCTGGAGCCAGATCATTTGTCTCTGTGATGGACAACGTTTGAAATTCGCCCTTAAGCGGGATACGGCAGCCTACAACAGTCAAATTGATCGCTGCTTATCACTTCTTTTGTGGTAGGTACAGTTATTCCAGATAGGGGAATGGGTAGGTTAAGTTATTCCAGGGAGGGGAATGCTTATGGGCAAGGCATTATGCTTGATCGGAGGCGGATGAAGTGGCAAAAAAGGCTCGGCCTACACCATGACCATGCCAATCGTCAACCCAAAGTGAATATGAGCCACACAGGTTGGTTGAAATAGCGCAACATGAATGATGGAACCTGGATCCAAGCGTCCCAGGATGCATTGCAGCGAAAACGTTCAACAATGTTCAGCGTGACCAATGTTTCTATCTTGGAAAATGAAATTGCATGCTGTATGGAGTGTTTTTGATATATCTTGTCTCAGGATTTGCTTGCAGTCCTACCATATCCCACAAAATGCAGAAGTGCAGTCAATGCAGCTTTTTACCTAAAATGGTAAAAATTGGTCAAAGCCTCATGCGGTTTATTACCTGTCCCTGGAATAACATCAATGGCAATTATAAGAATAATGCTGATAATAATACAAATTTTGTATGTATGTTTTCAGCCCTACAAAACCATAACTATAGAAGTTTAAATTTATACGTAAAGCTAGATATTTGTAGAAATATCTATATTGATATATAGCTATCTATTTATATAGCTAGATATATATCTATGCAGTAACATACATTAGATAGATAGATAGATAGATAGACTGTATATAAGCCTGCAAGTCTTGCACTTGAAGCAGCTTTATGATGTCATTAAGGCTCGATGGTGACACGCGCACCCGGAACAAGGATCACAGGTTGTTAGCGGCCATTTTTCCATCAGTCTCCACTGGAGCTAGAAGTGAGCAGACAGATACTCCTATAGACGCTGCTGGAGCCAGATCATTTGTCTCTGTGATGGACAACGTTTGAAATTCGCCCTTAAGCGGGATACGGCAGCCTACAACAGTCAAATTGATCGCTGCTTATCACTTCTTTTGTGGTAGGTACAGTTATTCCAGATAGGGGAATGGGTAGGTTAAGTTATTCCAGGGAGGGGAATGCTTATGGGCAAGGCATTATGCTTGATCGGAGGCGGATGAAGTGGCAAAAAAGGCTCGGCCTACACCATGACCATGCCAATCGTCAACCCAAAGTGAATATGAGCCACACAGGTTGGTTGAAATAGCGCAACATGAATGATGGAACCTGGATCCAAGCGTCCCAGGATGCATTGCAGCGAAAACGTTCAACAATGTTCAGCGTGACCAATGTTTCTATCTTGGAAAATGAAATTGCATGCTGTATGGAGTGTTTTTGATATATCTTGTCTCAGGATTTGCTTGCAGTCCTACCATATCCCACAAAATGCAGAAGTGCAGTCAATGCAGCTTTTTACCTAAAATGGTAAAAATTGGTCAAAGCCTCATGCGGTTTATTACCTGTCCCTGGAATAACATCAATGGCAATTATAAGAATAATGCTGATAATAATACAAATTTTGTATGTATGTTTTCAGCCCTACAAAACCATAACTATAGAAGTTTAAATTTATACGTAAAGCTAGATATTTGTAGAAATATCTATATTGATATATAGCTATCTATTTATATAGCTAGATATATATCTATGCAGTAACATACATTAGATAGATAGATAGATAGACTGTATATAAGCCTGCAAGTCTTGCACTTGAAGCAGCTTTATGATGTCATTAAGGCTCGATGGTGACACGCGCACCCGGAACAAGGATCACAGGTTGTTAGCGGCCATTTTTCCATCAGTCTCCACTGGAGCTAGAAGTGAGCAGACAGATACTCCTATAGACGCTGCTGGAGCCAGATCATTTGTCTCTGTGATGGACAACGTTTGAAATTCGCCCTTAAGCGGGAGACGGCAGCCTACAACAGTCAAATTGATCGCTGCTTATCACTTCTTTTGTGGTAGGTACAGTTATTCCAGATAGGGGAATGGGTAGGTTAAGTTATTCCAGGGAGGGGAATGCTTATGGGCAAGGCATTATGCTTGATCGGAGGCGGATGAAGTGGCAAAAAAGGCTCGGCCTACACCATGACCATGCAACTCGTCAACCCAAAGTGAATATGAGCCACACAGGTTGGTTGAAATGGCGCAGCATGAATGATAGAACCTGGATCCAAGCGTCCCAGGATGCATTGCAGCGAAAACGTTCAACAATGTTCAGCGTGACCAATGTTTCTATCTTGGAAAATGAAATTGCATGCTGTATGGAGTGTTTTTGACATATCTTGTCTCAGGATTTGCTTGCAGTCCTACCATATCCCACAAAATGCAGAAGTACAGTCAATGCAGCTTTTTACCTAAAATGGTAAAAATTGGTCAAAGACTCATGCGGTTTATTACCTGCCCCTGGAATAACATCAATGGCAATTATAAGAATAATGCTGATAATAATACAAATTTTGTATGTATGTTTTCAGCCCTACAAAACCATAACTATAGAAGTTTAAATTTATACGTAAAGCTAGATATTTGTAGAAATATCTATATTGATATATAGCTATCTATTTATATAGCTAGATATATATCTATGCAGTAACATACATTAGATAGATAGATAGATAGATAGATAGACTGTATATAAGCCTGCAAGTCTTGCACTTGAAGCAGCTTTATGATGTCATTAAGGCTCGATGGTGACACGCGCACCCGGAACAAGGATCACAGGTTGTTAGCGGCCATTTTTCCATCAGTCTCCACTGGAGCTAGAAGTGAGCAGACAGATACTCCTATAGACGCTGCTGGAGCCAGATCATTTGTCTCTGTGATGGACAACGTTTGAAATTCGCCCTTAAGCGGGATACGGCAGCCTACAACAGTCAAATTGATCGCTGCTTATCACTTCTTTTGTGGTAGGTACAGTTATTCCAGATAGGGGAATGGGTAGGTTAAGTTATTCCAGGGAGGGGAATGCTTATGGGCAAGGCATTATGCTTGATCGGAGGCGGATGAAGTGGCAAAAAAGGCTCGGCCTACACCATGACCATGCCAATCGTCAACCCAAAGTGAATATGAGCCACACAGGTTGGTTGAAATAGCGCAACATGAATGATGGAACCTGGATCCAAGCGTCCCAGGATGCATTGCAGCGAAAACGTTCAACAATGTTCAGCGTGACCAATGTTTCTATCTTGGAAAATGAAATTGCATGCTGTATGGAGTGTTTTTGATATATCTTGTCTCAGGATTTGCTTGCAGTCCTACCATATCCCACAAAATGCAGAAGTGCAGTCAATGCAGCTTTTTACCTAAAATGGTAAAAATTGGTCAAAGACTCATGCGGTTTATTACCTGCCCCTGGAATAACATCAATGGCAATTATAAGAATAATGCTGATAATAATACAAATTTTGTATGTATGTTTTCAGCCCTACAAAACCATAACTATAGAAGTTTAAATTTATACGTAAAGCTAGATATTTGTAGAAATATCTATATTGATATATAGCTATCTATTTATATAGCTAGATATATATCTATGCAGTAACATACATTAGATAGATAGATAGATAGATAGACTGTATATAAGCCTGCAAGTCTTGCACTTGAAGCAGCTTTATGATGTCATTAAGGCTCGATGGTGACACGCGCACCCGGAACAAGGATCACAGGTTGTTAGCGGCCATTTTTCCATCAGTCTCCACTGGAGCTAGAAGTGAGCAGACAGATACTCCTATAGACGCTGCTGGAGCCAGATCATTTGTCTCTGTGATGGACAACGTTTGAAATTCGCCCTTAAGCGGGATACGGCAGCCTACAACAGTCAAATTGATCGCTGCTTATCACTTCTTTTGTGGTAGGTACAGTTATTCCAGATAGGGGAATGGGTAGGTTAAGTTATTCCAGGGAGGGGAATGCTTATGGGCAAGGCATTATGCTTGATCGGAGGCGGATGAAGTGGCAAAAAAGGCTCGGCCTACACCATGACCATGCCAATCGTCAACCCAAAGTGAATATGAGCCACACAGGTTGGTTGAAATAGCGCAACATGAATGATGGAACCTGGATCCAAGCGTCCCAGGATGCATTGCAGCGAAAACGTTCAACAATGTTCAGCGTGACCAATGTTTCTATCTTGGAAAATGAAATTGCATGCTGTATGGAGTGTTTTTGATATATCTTGTCTCAGGATTTGCTTGCAGTCCTACCATATCCCACAAAATGCAGAAGTGCAGTCAATGCAGCTTTTTACCTAAAATGGTAAAAATTGGTCAAAGCCTCATGCGGTTTATTACCTGTCCCTGGAATAACATCAATGGCAATTATAAGAATAATGCTGATAATAATACAAATTTTGTATGTATGTTTTCAGCCCTACAAAACCATAACTATAGAAGTTTAAATTTATACGTAAAGCTAGATATTTGTAGAAATATCTATATTGATATATAGCTATCTATTTATATAGCTAGATATATATCTATGCAGTAACATACATTAGATAGATAGATAGATAGATAGACTGTATATAAGCCTGCAAGTCTTGCACTTGAAGCAGCTTTATGATGTCATTAAGGCTCGATGGTGACACGCGCACCCGGAACAAGGATCACAGGTTGTTAGCGGCCATTTTTCCATCAGTCTCCACTGGAGCTAGAAGTGAGCAGACAGATACTCCTATAGACGCTGCTGGAGCCAGATCATTTGTCTCTGTGATGGACAACGTTTGAAATTCGCCCTTAAGCGGGATACGGCAGCCTACAACAGTCAAATTGATCGCTGCTTATCACTTCTTTTGTGGTAGGTACAGTTATTCCAGATAGGGGAATGGGTAGGTTAAGTTATTCCAGGGAGGGGAATGCTTATGGGCAAGGCATTATGCTTGATCGGAGGCGGATGAAGTGGCAAAAAAGGCTCGGCCTACACCATGACCATGCCAATCGTCAACCCAAAGTGAATATGAGCCACACAGGTTGGTTGAAATAGCGCAACATGAATGATGGAACCTGGATCCAAGCGTCCCAGGATGCATTGCAGCGAAAACGTTCAACAATGTTCAGCGTGACCAATGTTTCTATCTTGGAAAATGAAATTGCATGCTGTATGGAGTGTTTTTGATATATCTTGTCTCAGGATTTGCTTGCAGTCCTACCATATCCCACAAAATGCAGAAGTGCAGTCAATGCAGCTTTTTACCTAAAATGGTAAAAATTGGTCAAAGCCTCATGCGGTTTATTACCTGTCCCTGGAATAACATCAATGGCAATTATAAGAATAATGCTGATAATAATACAAATTTTGTATGTATGTTTTCAGCCCTACAAAACCATAACTATAGAAGTTTAAATTTATACGTAAAGCTAGATATTTGTAGAAATATCTATATTGATATATAGCTATCTATTTATATAGCTAGATATATATCTATGCAGTAACATACATTAGATAGATAGATAGATAGACTGTATATAAGCCTGCAAGTCTTGCACTTGAAGCAGCTTTATGATGTCATTAAGGCTCGATGGTGACACGCGCACCCGGAACAAGGATCACAGGTTGTTAGCGGCCATTTTTCCATCAGTCTCCACTGGAGCTAGAAGTGAGCAGACAGATACTCCTATAGACGCTGCTGGAGCCAGATCATTTGTCTCTGTGATGGACAACGTTTGAAATTCGCCCTTAAGCGGGAGACGGCAGCCTACAACAGTCAAATTGATCGCTGCTTATCACTTCTTTTGTGGTAGGTACAGTTATTCCAGATAGGGGAATGGGTAGGTTAAGTTATTCCAGGGAGGGGAATGCTTATGGGCAAGGCATTATGCTTGATCGGAGGCGGATGAAGTGGCAAAAAAGGCTCGGCCTACACCATGACCATGCAACTCGTCAACCCAAAGTGAATATGAGCCACACAGGTTGGTTGAAATGGCGCAGCATGAATGATAGAACCTGGATCCAAGCGTCCCAGGATGCATTGCAGCGAAAACGTTCAACAATGTTCAGCGTGACCAATGTTTCTATCTTGGAAAATGAAATTGCATGCTGTATGGAGTGTTTTTGACATATCTTGTCTCAGGATTTGCTTGCAGTCCTACCATATCCCACAAAATGCAGAAGTACAGTCAATGCAGCTTTTTACCTAAAATGGTAAAAATTGGTCAAAGACTCATGCGGTTTATTACCTGCCCCTGGAATAACATCAATGGCAATTATAAGAATAATGCTGATAATAATACAAATTTTGTATGTATGTTTTCAGCCCTACAAAACCATAACTATAGAAGTTTAAATTTATACGTAAAGCTAGATATTTGTAGAAATATCTATATTGATATATAGCTATCTATTTATATAGCTAGATATATATCTATGCAGTAACATACATTAGATAGATAGATAGATAGATAGATAGATAGACTGTATATAAGCCTGCAAGTCTTGCACTTGAAGCAGCTTTATGATGTCATTAAGGCTCGATGGTGACACGCGCACCCGGAACAAGGATCACAGGTTGTTAGCGGCCATTTTTCCATCAGTCTCCACTGGAGCTAGAAGTGAGCAGACAGATACTCCTATAGACGCTGCTGGAGCCAGATCATTTGTCTCTGTGATGGACAACGTTTGAAATTCGCCCTTAAGCGGGATACGGCAGCCTACAACAGTCAAATTGATCGCTGCTTATCACTTCTTTTGTGGTAGGTACAGTTATTCCAGATAGGGGAATGGGTAGGTTAAGTTATTCCAGGGAGGGGAATGCTTATGGGCAAGGCATTATGCTTGATCGGAGGCGGATGAAGTGGCAAAAAAGGCTCGGCCTACACCATGACCATGCCAATCGTCAACCCAAAGTGAATATGAGCCACACAGGTTGGTTGAAATAGCGCAACATGAATGATGGAACCTGGATCCAAGCGTCCCAGGATGCATTGCAGCGAAAACGTTCAACAATGTTCAGCGTGACCAATGTTTCTATCTTGGAAAATGAAATTGCATGCTGTATGGAGTGTTTTTGATATATCTTGTCTCAGGATTTGCTTGCAGTCCTACCATATCCCACAAAATGCAGAAGTGCAGTCAATGCAGCTTTTTACCTAAAATGGTAAAAATTGGTCAAAGACTCATGCGGTTTATTACCTGCCCCTGGAATAACATCAATGGCAATTATAAGAATAATGCTGATAATAATACAAATTTTGTATGTATGTTTTCAGCCCTACAAAACCATAACTATAGAAGTTTAAATTTATACGTAAAGCTAGATATTTGTAGAAATATCTATATTGATATATAGCTATCTATTTATATAGCTAGATATATATCTATGCAGTAACATACATTAGATAGATAGATAGATAGATAGACTGTATATAAGCCTGCAAGTCTTGCACTTGAAGCAGCTTTATGATGTCATTAAGGCTCGATGGTGACACGCGCACCCGGAACAAGGATCACAGGTTGTTAGCGGCCATTTTTCCATCAGTCTCCACTGGAGCTAGAAGTGAGCAGACAGATACTCCTATAGACGCTGCTGGAGCCAGATCATTTGTCTCTGTGATGGACAACGTTTGAAATTCGCCCTTAAGCGGGATACGGCAGCCTACAACAGTCAAATTGATCGCTGCTTATCACTTCTTTTGTGGTAGGTACAGTTATTCCAGATAGGGGAATGGGTAGGTTAAGTTATTCCAGGGAGGGGAATGCTTATGGGCAAGGCATTATGCTTGATCGGAGGCGGATGAAGTGGCAAAAAAGGCTCGGCCTACACCATGACCATGCCAATCGTCAACCCAAAGTGAATATGAGCCACACAGGTTGGTTGAAATAGCGCAACATGAATGATGGAACCTGGATCCAAGCGTCCCAGGATGCATTGCAGCGAAAACGTTCAACAATGTTCAGCGTGACCAATGTTTCTATCTTGGAAAATGAAATTGCATGCTGTATGGAGTGTTTTTGATATATCTTGTCTCAGGATTTGCTTGCAGTCCTACCATATCCCACAAAATGCAGAAGTGCAGTCAATGCAGCTTTTTACCTAAAATGGTAAAAATTGGTCAAAGCCTCATGCGGTTTATTACCTGTCCCTGGAATAACATCAATGGCAATTATAAGAATAATGCTGATAATAATACAAATTTTGTATGTATGTTTTCAGCCCTACAAAACCATAACTATAGAAGTTTAAATTTATACGTAAAGCTAGATATTTGTAGAAATATCTATATTGATATATAGCTATCTATTTATATAGCTAGATATATATCTATGCAGTAACATACATTAGATAGATAGATAGATAGATAGACTGTATATAAGCCTGCAAGTCTTGCACTTGAAGCAGCTTTATGATGTCATTAAGGCTCGATGGTGACACGCGCACCCGGAACAAGGATCACAGGTTGTTAGCGGCCATTTTTCCATCAGTCTCCACTGGAGCTAGAAGTGAGCAGACAGATACTCCTATAGACGCTGCTGGAGCCAGATCATTTGTCTCTGTGATGGACAACGTTTGAAATTCGCCCTTAAGCGGGATACGGCAGCCTACAACAGTCAAATTGATCGCTGCTTATCACTTCTTTTGTGGTAGGTACAGTTATTCCAGATAGGGGAATGGGTAGGTTAAGTTATTCCAGGGAGGGGAATGCTTATGGGCAAGGCATTATGCTTGATCGGAGGCGGATGAAGTGGCAAAAAAGGCTCGGCCTACACCATGACCATGCCAATCGTCAACCCAAAGTGAATATGAGCCACACAGGTTGGTTGAAATAGCGCAACATGAATGATGGAACCTGGATCCAAGCGTCCCAGGATGCATTGCAGCGAAAACGTTCAACAATGTTCAGCGTGACCAATGTTTCTATCTTGGAAAATGAAATTGCATGCTGTATGGAGTGTTTTTGATATATCTTGTCTCAGGATTTGCTTGCAGTCCTACCATATCCCACAAAATGCAGAAGTGCAGTCAATGCAGCTTTTTACCTAAAATGGTAAAAATTGGTCAAAGCCTCATGCGGTTTATTACCTGTCCCTGGAATAACATCAATGGCAATTATAAGAATAATGCTGATAATAATACAAATTTTGTATGTATGTTTTCAGCCCTACAAAACCATAACTATAGAAGTTTAAATTTATACGTAAAGCTAGATATTTGTAGAAATATCTATATTGATATATAGCTATCTATTTATATAGCTAGATATATATCTATGCAGTAACATACATTAGATAGATAGATAGATAGACTGTATATAAGCCTGCAAGTCTTGCACTTGAAGCAGCTTTATGATGTCATTAAGGCTCGATGGTGACACGCGCACCCGGAACAAGGATCACAGGTTGTTAGCGGCCATTTTTCCATCAGTCTCCACTGGAGCTAGAAGTGAGCAGACAGATACTCCTATAGACGCTGCTGGAGCCAGATCATTTGTCTCTGTGATGGACAACGTTTGAAATTCGCCCTTAAGCGGGAGACGGCAGCCTACAACAGTCAAATTGATCGCTGCTTATCACTTCTTTTGTGGTAGGTACAGTTATTCCAGATAGGGGAATGGGTAGGTTAAGTTATTCCAGGGAGGGGAATGCTTATGGGCAAGGCATTATGCTTGATCGGAGGCGGATGAAGTGGCAAAAAAGGCTCGGCCTACACCATGACCATGCAACTCGTCAACCCAAAGTGAATATGAGCCACACAGGTTGGTTGAAATGGCGCAGCATGAATGATAGAACCTGGATCCAAGCGTCCCAGGATGCATTGCAGCGAAAACGTTCAACAATGTTCAGCGTGACCAATGTTTCTATCTTGGAAAATGAAATTGCATGCTGTATGGAGTGTTTTTGACATATCTTGTCTCAGGATTTGCTTGCAGTCCTACCATATCCCACAAAATGCAGAAGTACAGTCAATGCAGCTTTTTACCTAAAATGGTAAAAATTGGTCAAAGACTCATGCGGTTTATTACCTGCCCCTGGAATAACATCAATGGCAATTATAAGAATAATGCTGATAATAATACAAATTTTGTATGTATGTTTTCAGCCCTACAAAACCATAACTATAGAAGTTTAAATTTATACGTAAAGCTAGATATTTGTAGAAATATCTATATTGATATATAGCTATCTATTTATATAGCTAGATATATATCTATGCAGTAACATACATTAGATAGATAGATAGATAGATAGATAGATAGACTGTATATAAGCCTGCAAGTCTTGCACTTGAAGCAGCTTTATGATGTCATTAAGGCTCGATGGTGACACGCGCACCCGGAACAAGGATCACAGGTTGTTAGCGGCCATTTTTCCATCAGTCTCCACTGGAGCTAGAAGTGAGCAGACAGATACTCCTATAGACGCTGCTGGAGCCAGATCATTTGTCTCTGTGATGGACAACGTTTGAAATTCGCCCTTAAGCGGGATACGGCAGCCTACAACAGTCAAATTGATCGCTGCTTATCACTTCTTTTGTGGTAGGTACAGTTATTCCAGATAGGGGAATGGGTAGGTTAAGTTATTCCAGGGAGGGGAATGCTTATGGGCAAGGCATTATGCTTGATCGGAGGCGGATGAAGTGGCAAAAAAGGCTCGGCCTACACCATGACCATGCCAATCGTCAACCCAAAGTGAATATGAGCCACACAGGTTGGTTGAAATAGCGCAACATGAATGATGGAACCTGGATCCAAGCGTCCCAGGATGCATTGCAGCGAAAACGTTCAACAATGTTCAGCGTGACCAATGTTTCTATCTTGGAAAATGAAATTGCATGCTGTATGGAGTGTTTTTGATATATCTTGTCTCAGGATTTGCTTGCAGTCCTACCATATCCCACAAAATGCAGAAGTGCAGTCAATGCAGCTTTTTACCTAAAATGGTAAAAATTGGTCAAAGACTCATGCGGTTTATTACCTGCCCCTGGAATAACATCAATGGCAATTATAAGAATAATGCTGATAATAATACAAATTTTGTATGTATGTTTTCAGCCCTACAAAACCATAACTATAGAAGTTTAAATTTATACGTAAAGCTAGATATTTGTAGAAATATCTATATTGATATATAGCTATCTATTTATATAGCTAGATATATATCTATGCAGTAACATACATTAGATAGATAGATAGATAGATAGACTGTATATAAGCCTGCAAGTCTTGCACTTGAAGCAGCTTTATGATGTCATTAAGGCTCGATGGTGACACGCGCACCCGGAACAAGGATCACAGGTTGTTAGCGGCCATTTTTCCATCAGTCTCCACTGGAGCTAGAAGTGAGCAGACAGATACTCCTATAGACGCTGCTGGAGCCAGATCATTTGTCTCTGTGATGGACAACGTTTGAAATTCGCCCTTAAGCGGGATACGGCAGCCTACAACAGTCAAATTGATCGCTGCTTATCACTTCTTTTGTGGTAGGTACAGTTATTCCAGATAGGGGAATGGGTAGGTTAAGTTATTCCAGGGAGGGGAATGCTTATGGGCAAGGCATTATGCTTGATCGGAGGCGGATGAAGTGGCAAAAAAGGCTCGGCCTACACCATGACCATGCCAATCGTCAACCCAAAGTGAATATGAGCCACACAGGTTGGTTGAAATAGCGCAACATGAATGATGGAACCTGGATCCAAGCGTCCCAGGATGCATTGCAGCGAAAACGTTCAACAATGTTCAGCGTGACCAATGTTTCTATCTTGGAAAATGAAATTGCATGCTGTATGGAGTGTTTTTGATATATCTTGTCTCAGGATTTGCTTGCAGTCCTACCATATCCCACAAAATGCAGAAGTGCAGTCAATGCAGCTTTTTACCTAAAATGGTAAAAATTGGTCAAAGCCTCATGCGGTTTATTACCTGTCCCTGGAATAACATCAATGGCAATTATAAGAATAATGCTGATAATAATACAAATTTTGTATGTATGTTTTCAGCCCTACAAAACCATAACTATAGAAGTTTAAATTTATACGTAAAGCTAGATATTTGTAGAAATATCTATATTGATATATAGCTATCTATTTATATAGCTAGATATATATCTATGCAGTAACATACATTAGATAGATAGATAGATAGATAGACTGTATATAAGCCTGCAAGTCTTGCACTTGAAGCAGCTTTATGATGTCATTAAGGCTCGATGGTGACACGCGCACCCGGAACAAGGATCACAGGTTGTTAGCGGCCATTTTTCCATCAGTCTCCACTGGAGCTAGAAGTGAGCAGACAGATACTCCTATAGACGCTGCTGGAGCCAGATCATTTGTCTCTGTGATGGACAACGTTTGAAATTCGCCCTTAAGCGGGATACGGCAGCCTACAACAGTCAAATTGATCGCTGCTTATCACTTCTTTTGTGGTAGGTACAGTTATTCCAGATAGGGGAATGGGTAGGTTAAGTTATTCCAGGGAGGGGAATGCTTATGGGCAAGGCATTATGCTTGATCGGAGGCGGATGAAGTGGCAAAAAAGGCTCGGCCTACACCATGACCATGCCAATCGTCAACCCAAAGTGAATATGAGCCACACAGGTTGGTTGAAATAGCGCAACATGAATGATGGAACCTGGATCCAAGCGTCCCAGGATGCATTGCAGCGAAAACGTTCAACAATGTTCAGCGTGACCAATGTTTCTATCTTGGAAAATGAAATTGCATGCTGTATGGAGTGTTTTTGATATATCTTGTCTCAGGATTTGCTTGCAGTCCTACCATATCCCACAAAATGCAGAAGTGCAGTCAATGCAGCTTTTTACCTAAAATGGTAAAAATTGGTCAAAGCCTCATGCGGTTTATTACCTGTCCCTGGAATAACATCAATGGCAATTATAAGAATAATGCTGATAATAATACAAATTTTGTATGTATGTTTTCAGCCCTACAAAACCATAACTATAGAAGTTTAAATTTATACGTAAAGCTAGATATTTGTAGAAATATCTATATTGATATATAGCTATCTATTTATATAGCTAGATATATATCTATGCAGTAACATACATTAGATAGATAGATAGATAGACTGTATATAAGCCTGCAAGTCTTGCACTTGAAGCAGCTTTATGATGTCATTAAGGCTCGATGGTGACACGCGCACCCGGAACAAGGATCACAGGTTGTTAGCGGCCATTTTTCCATCAGTCTCCACTGGAGCTAGAAGTGAGCAGACAGATACTCCTATAGACGCTGCTGGAGCCAGATCATTTGTCTCTGTGATGGACAACGTTTGAAATTCGCCCTTAAGCGGGAGACGGCAGCCTACAACAGTCAAATTGATCGCTGCTTATCACTTCTTTTGTGGTAGGTACAGTTATTCCAGATAGGGGAATGGGTAGGTTAAGTTATTCCAGGGAGGGGAATGCTTATGGGCAAGGCATTATGCTTGATCGGAGGCGGATGAAGTGGCAAAAAAGGCTCGGCCTACACCATGACCATGCAACTCGTCAACCCAAAGTGAATATGAGCCACACAGGTTGGTTGAAATGGCGCAGCATGAATGATAGAACCTGGATCCAAGCGTCCCAGGATGCATTGCAGCGAAAACGTTCAACAATGTTCAGCGTGACCAATGTTTCTATCTTGGAAAATGAAATTGCATGCTGTATGGAGTGTTTTTGACATATCTTGTCTCAGGATTTGCTTGCAGTCCTACCATATCCCACAAAATGCAGAAGTACAGTCAATGCAGCTTTTTACCTAAAATGGTAAAAATTGGTCAAAGACTCATGCGGTTTATTACCTGCCCCTGGAATAACATCAATGGCAATTATAAGAATAATGCTGATAATAATACAAATTTTGTATGTATGTTTTCAGCCCTACAAAACCATAACTATAGAAGTTTAAATTTATACGTAAAGCTAGATATTTGTAGAAATATCTATATTGATATATAGCTATCTATTTATATAGCTAGATATATATCTATGCAGTAACATACATTAGATAGATAGATAGATAGATAGACTGTATATAAGCCTGCAAGTCTTGCACTTGAAGCAGCTTTATGATGTCATTAAGGCTCGATGGTGACACGCGCACCCGGAACAAGGATCACAGGTTGTTAGCGGCCATTTTTCCATCAGTCTCCACTGGAGCTAGAAGTGAGCAGACAGATACTCCTATAGACGCTGCTGGAGCCAGATCATTTGTCTCTGTGATGGACAACGTTTGAAATTCGCCCTTAAGCGGGATACGGCAGCCTACAACAGTCAAATTGATCGCTGCTTATCACTTCTTTTGTGGTAGGTACAGTTATTCCAGATAGGGGAATGGGTAGGTTAAGTTATTCCAGGGAGGGGAATGCTTATGGGCAAGGCATTATGCTTGATCGGAGGCGGATGAAGTGGCAAAAAAGGCTCGGCCTACACCATGACCATGCCAATCGTCAACCCAAAGTGAATATGAGCCACACAGGTTGGTTGAAATAGCGCAACATGAATGATGGAACCTGGATCCAAGCGTCCCAGGATGCATTGCAGCGAAAACGTTCAACAATGTTCAGCGTGACCAATGTTTCTATCTTGGAAAATGAAATTGCATGCTGTATGGAGTGTTTTTGATATATCTTGTCTCAGGATTTGCTTGCAGTCCTACCATATCCCACAAAATGCAGAAGTGCAGTCAATGCAGCTTTTTACCTAAAATGGTAAAAATTGGTCAAAGCCTCATGCGGTTTATTACCTGTCCCTGGAATAACATCAATGGTGAATAATGCTGATAATAATACAAATTTTGTATGTATGTTTTCAGCCCTACAAAACCATAACTATAGAAGTTTAAATTTATACGTAAAGCTAGATATTTGTAGAAATATCTATATTGATATATAGCTATCTATTTATATAGCTAGATATATATCTATGCAGTAACATACATTAGATAGATAGACTAGATAGACTGTATATAAAGCCTGCAAGTCTTGCACTTGAAGCAGCTTTATGATGTCATTAAGGCTCGATGGTGACACGCGCACCCGGAACAAGGATCACAGGTTGTTAGCGGCCATTTTTCCATCAGTCTCCACTGGAGCTAGAAAGTGAGCAGACAGATACTCCTATAGACGCTGCTGGAGCCAGATCATTTGTCTCTGTGATGGACAACGTTTGAAATTCGCCCTTAAGCGGGAGACGGCAGCCTACAACAGTCAAATTGATCGCTGCTTATCACTTCTTTTGTGGTAGGTACAGTTATTCCAGATAGGGGAAATGGGTAGGTTAAGTTATTCCAGGGAGGGGAACTGCTTTATGGGCAAGGCATTATGCTTGATCGGAGGCGGATGAAGTGGCAAAAAAAGGCTCGGCCTACACCATGACCATGCAACTCGTCAACCCAAAGTGAATATGAGCCACACAGGTTGGTTGAAATGGCGCAGCATGAATGATAGAACCTGGATCCAAGCGTCCCAGGATGCATTGCAGCGAAAACGTTCAACAATGTTCAGCGTGACCAATGTTTCTATCTTGGAAAATGAAATTGCATGCTGCTATGGAGTGTTTTTGACATATCTTGTCTCAGGATTTGCTTGCAGTCCTACCATATCCCACAAAATGCAGAAGTACAGTCAATGCAGCTTTTTACCTAAAATGGTAAAAATTTGGTCAAAGACTCATGCGGTTTATTACCTGCCCCTGGAATAACATCAATGGCAATTATAAGAATAATGCTGATAATAATACAAATTTTGTATGTATGTTTTCAGCCCTACAAAACCATAACTATAGAAGTTTAAATTTATACGTAAAGCTAGATATTTGTAGAAATATCTATATTGATATATAGCTATCTATTTATATAGCTAGATATATATCTATGCAGTAACATACATTAGATAGATAGATAGATAGATAGATAGATAGATAGACTGTATATAAGCCTGCAAGTCTTGCACTTGAAGCAGCTTTATGATGTCATTAAGGCTCGATGGTGACACGCGCACCCGGAACAAGGATCACAGGTTGTTAGCGGCCATTTTTCCATCAGTCTCCACTGGAGCTAGAAGTGAGCAGACAGATACTCCTATAGACGCTGCTGGAGCCAGATCATTTGTCTCTGTGATGGACAACGTTTGAGAATTCGCCCTTAAGCGGGATACGGCAGCCTACAACAGTCAAATTGATCGCTGCTTATCACTTCTTTTGTGGTAGGTACAGTTATTCCAGATAGGGGAATGGGTAGGTTAAGTTATTCCAGGGAGGGGAATGCTTATGGGCAAGGCATTATGCTTGATCGGAGGCGGAATGAAGTGGCAAAAAAGGCTCGGCCTACACCATGACCATGCCAATCGTCAACCCAAAGTGAATATGAGCCACACAGGTTGGTTGAAATAGCGCAACATGAATGATGGAACCTGGATCCAAGCGTCCCAGGATGCATTGCAGCGAAACGTTCAACAATGTTCAGCGTGACCAATGTTTCTATCTTGGAAAATGAAATTGCATGCTGTATGGAGTGTTTTTGATATATCTTGTCTCAGGATTTGCTTGCAGTCCTACCATATCCCACAAAATGCAGAAGTGCAGTCAATGCAGCTTTTACCTAAAATGGTAAAAATTGGTCAAAGCCTCATGCGGTTTATTACCTGTCCCTGGAATAACATCAATGGCAATTATAAGAATAATGCTGATAATAATACAAATTTTTGTATGTATGTTTTCAGCCCTACAAAACCATAACTATAGAGTTTAAATTTATACGTAAAGCTAGATATTTGTAGAAATATCTATATTGATATATAGCTATCTATTTATATAGCTAGATATATATCTATGCAGTAACATACATTAGATAGATAGATAGATAGATAGATAGATAGATAGATAGATAGATAGACTGTATATAAGCCTGCAAGTCTTGCACTTGAAGCAGCTTTATGATGTCATTAAGGCTCGATGGTGACACGCGCACCCGGAACAAGGATCACAGGTTGTTAGCGGCCATTTTTTCCATCAGTCTCCACTGGAGCTAGAAGTGAGCAGACAGATACTCCTATAGACGCTGCTGGAGCCAGATCATTTGTCTCTGTGATGGACAACGTTTGAATTCGCCCTTAAGCGGGAGACGGCAGCCTACAACAGTCAAATTGATCGCTGCTTATCACTTCTTTTGTGGTAGGTACAGTTATTCCAGATAGGGGAATGGGTAGGGTTAAGTTATTCCAGGGAGGGGAATGCTTATGGGCAAGGCATTATGCTTGATCGGAGGCGGATGAAGTGGCAAAAAAGGCTCGGCCTACACCATGACCATGCAACTCGTCAACCCAAAGTGAATATGAGCCACACAGGTTGGTTGAAATGGCGCAGCATGAATGATAGAACCTGATCCAAGCGTCCCAGGATGCATTGCAGCGAAACGTTCAACAATGTTCAGCGTGACCAATGTTTCTATCTTGGAAAATGAAATTGCATGCTGTATGGAGTGTTTTTGACATATCTTGTCTCAGGATTTGCTTGCAGTCCTACCATATCCCACAAAATGCAGAAGTACAGTCAATGCAGCTTTTTACCTAAAATGGTAAAAATTGGTCAAAGACTCATGCGGTTTATTACCTGCCCCTGGAATAACATCAATGGCAATTATAAGAATAATGCTGATAATAATACAAATTTTGTATGTATGTTTTCAGCCCTACAAAACCATAACTATAGAAGTTTAAATTTATACGTAAAGCTAGATATTTGTAGAAATATCTATATTGATATATAGCTATCTATTTATATAGCTAGATATATATCTATGCAGTAACATACATTAGATAGATAGATAGATAGATAGATAGATAGATAGATAGACTGTATATAAGCCTGCAAGTCTTGCACTTGAAGCAGCTTTATGATGTCATTAAGGCTCGATGGTGACACGCGCACCCGGAACAAGGATCACAGGTTGTTAGCGGCCATTTTTCCATCAGTCTCCACTGGAGCTAGAAGTGAGCAGACAGATACTCCTTTAGACGCTGCTGGAGCCAGATCATTTGTCTCTGTGATGGACAACGTTTGAAATTCGCCCTTAAGCGGGATACGGCAGCCTACAACAGTCAAATTGATCGCTGCTTATCACTTCTTTTGTGGTAGGTACAGTTATTCCAGATAGGGGAATGGGTAGGTTAAGTTATTCCAGGGAGGGGAATGCTTATGGGCAAGGCATTATGCTTGATCGGAGGCGGATGAAGTGGCAAAAAAGGCTCGGCCTACACCATGACCATGCCAATCGTCAACCCAAAGTGAATATGAGCCACACAGGTTGGTTGAAATAGCGCAACATGAATGATGGAACCTGGATCCAAGCGTCCCAGGATGCATTGCAGCGAAAACGTTCAACAATGTTCAGCGTGACCAATGTTTCTATCTTGGAAAATGAAATTGCATGCTGTATGGAGTGTTTTTGATATATCTTGTCTCAGGATTTGCTTGCAGTCCTACCATATCCCACAAAATGCAGAAGTGCAGTCAATGCAGCTTTTTACCTAAAATGGTAAAAATTGGTCAAAGCCTCATGCGGTTTATTACCTGTCCCTGGAATAACATCAATGGCAATTATAAGAATAATGCTGATAATAATACAAATTTTGTATGTATGTTTTCAGCCCTACAAAACCATAACTATAGAAGTTTAAATTTATACGTAAAGCTAGATATTTGTAGAAATATCTATATTGATATATAGCTATCTATTTATATAGCTAGATATATATCTATGCAGTAACATACATTAGATATATAGATAGATAGATAGATAGATAGATAGATAGACTGTATATAAGCCTGCAAGTCTTGCACTTGAAGCAGCTTTATGATGTCATTAAGGCTCGATGGTGACACGCGCACCCGGAACAAGGACCACAGGTTGTTAGCGGCCATTTTTCCATCAGTCTCCACTGGAGCTAGAAGTGAGCAGACAGATACTCCTATAGACGCGGCTGGAGCCAGATCATTTGTCTCTGTGATGGACAACGTTTGAAATTCGCCCTTAAGCGGGAGACGGCAGCCTACAACAGTCAAATATATTGCGGCTTATCACTTCTTTTGAGGGAGGTACAGTTATTCCAGATAGGGGAATGGGTAGGTTAAGATATTCCAGGGTGGGGAATGCTTATGGGCAAGGCATTATGCTTGATCGGAGGCGGATGAAGTGGCAAAAAAGGCTCGGCCTACACCATGACCATGCAACTCGTCAACCCAAAGTGAATATGAGCCACACAGGTTGGTTGAAATGGCGCAGCATGAATGATAGAACCTGGATCCAAGCGTCTCAGGATGCATTGCAGCGAAAACGTTCAACAATGTTCAGCGTGACCAATGTTTCTATCTTGGAAAATGAAATTGCATGCTGTATGGAGTGTTTTTGATATATCTTGTCTCAGGATTTGCTTGCAGTCCTACCATATCCCACAAAATGCAGAAGTGCAGTCAATGCAGCTTTTTACCTAAAATGGTGAAAATTGGTCAAAGCCTCATGCGGTTTATTACCTGCCCCTGGAATAACATCAATGGCAATTATAAGAATAATGCTGATAATAATACAAATTTTGTATGTATGTTTTCAGCCCTACAAAACCATAACTATAGAAGTTTAAATTTATACGTAAAGCTAGATATTTGTAGAAATATCTATATTGATATATAGCTATCTATTTATATAGCTAGATATATATCTATGCAGTAACATACATAGATAGATAGATAGATAGATAGATAGATAGATAGATAGATAGATAGACTGTATATAAGCCTGCAAGTCTTGCACTTGAAGCAGCTTTATGATGTCATTAAGGCTCGATGGTGACACGCGCACCCGGAACAAGGATCACAGGTTGTTAGCGGCCATTTTTCCATCAGTCTCCACTGGAGCTAGAAGTGAGCAGACAGATACTCCTATAGACGCTGCTGGAGCCCGATCATTTGTCTCTGTGATGGACAACGTTTGAAATTCGCCCTTAAGCGGGATACGGCAGCCTACAACAGTCAAATTGATCGCTGCTTATCACTTCTTTTGTGGTAGGTACAGTTATTCCAGATAGGGGAATGGGTAGGTTAAGTTATTCCAGGGAGGGGAATGCTTATGGGCAAGGCATTATGCTTGATCGGAGGCGGATGAAGTGGCAAAAAAGGCTCGGCCTACACCATGACCATGCCAATCGTCAACCCAAAGTGAATATGAGCCACACAGGTTGGTTGAAATAGCGCAACATGAATGATGGAACCTGGATCCAAGCGTCCCAGGATGCATTGCAGCGAAAACGTTCAACAATGTTCAGCGTGACCAATGTTTCTATCTTGGAAAATGAAATTGCATGCTGTATGGAGTGTTTTTGATATATCTTGTCTCAGGATTTGCTTGCAGTCCTACCATATCCCACAAAATGCAGAAGTGCAGTCAATGCAGCTTTTTACCTAAAATGGTAAAAATTGGTCAAAGACTCATGCGGTTTATTACCTGCCCCTGGAATAACATCAATGGCAATTATAAGAATAATGCTGATAATAATACAAATTTTGTATGTATGTTTTCAGCCCTACAAAACCATAACTATAGAAGTTTAAATTTATACGTAAAGCTAGATATTTGTAGAAATATCTATATTGATATATAGCTATCTATTTATATAGCTAGATATATATCTATGCAGTAACATACATTAGATAGATAGATAGATAGATAGATAGATAGACTGTATATAAGCCTGCAAGTCTTGCACTTGAAGCAGCTTTATGATGTCATTAAGGCTCGATGGTGACACGCGCACCCGGAACAAGGATCACAGGTTGTTAGCGGCCATTTTTCCATCAGTCTCCACTGGAGCTAGAAGTGAGCAGACAGATACTCCTATAGACGCTGCTGGAGCCAGATCATTTGTCTCTGTGATGGACAACGTTTGAAATTCGCCCTTAAGCGGGATACGGCAGCCTACAACAGTCAAATTGATCGCTGCTTATCACTTCTTTTGTGGTAGGTACAGTTATTCCAGATAGGGGAATGGGTAGGTTAAGTTATTCCAGGGAGGGGAATGCTTATGGGCAAGGCATTATGCTTGATCGGAGGCGGATGAAGTGGCAAAAAAGGCTCGGCCTACACCATGACCATGCCAATCGTCAACCCAAAGTGAATATGAGCCACACAGGTTGGTTGAAATAGCGCAACATGAATGATGGAACCTGGATCCAAGCGTCCCAGGATGCATTGCAGCGAAAACGTTCAACAATGTTCAGCGTGACCAATGTTTCTATCTTGGAAAATGAAATTGCATGCTGTATGGAGTGTTTTTGATATATCTTGTCTCAGGATTTGCTTGCAGTCCTACCATATCCCACAAAATGCAGAAGTGCAGTCAATGCAGCTTTTTACCTAAAATGGTAAAAATTGGTCAAAGCCTCATGCGGTTTATTACCTGTCCCTGGAATAACATCAATGGCAATTATAAGAATAATGCTGATAATAATACAAATTTTGTATGTATGTTTTCAGCCCTACAAAACCATAACTATAGAAGTTTAAATTTATACGTAAAGCTAGATATTTGTAGAAATATCTATATTGATATATAGCTATCTATTTATATAGCTAGATATATATCTATGCAGTAACATACATTAGATAGATAGATAGATAGATAGATAGATAGACTGTATATAAGCCTGCAAGTCTTGCACTTGAAGCAGCTTTATGATGTCATTAAGGCTCGATGGTGACACGCGCACCCGGAACAAGGATCACAGGTTGTTAGCGGCCATTTTTCCATCAGTCTCCACTGGAGCTAGAAGTGAGCAGACAGATACTCCTTTAGACGCTGCTGGAGCCAGATCATTTGTCTCTGTGATGGACAACGTTTGAAATTCGCCCTTAAGCGGGATACGGCAGCCTACAACAGTCAAATTGATCGCTGCTTATCACTTCTTTTGTGGTAGGTACAGTTATTCCAGATAGGGGAATGGGTAGGTTAAGTTATTCCAGGGAGGGGAATGCTTATGGGCAAGGCATTATGCTTGATCGGAGGCGGATGAAGTGGCAAAAAAGGCTCGGCCTACACCATGACCATGCCAATCGTCAACCCAAAGTGAATATGAGCCACACAGGTTGGTTGAAATAGCGCAACATGAATGATGGAACCTGGATCCAAGCGTCCCAGGATGCATTGCAGCGAAAACGTTCAACAATGTTCAGCGTGACCAATGTTTCTATCTTGGAAAATGAAATTGCATGCTGTATGGAGTGTTTTTGATATATCTTGTCTCAGGATTTGCTTGCAGTCCTACCATATCCCACAAAATGCAGAAGTGCAGTCAATGCAGCTTTTTACCTAAAATGGTAAAAATTGGTCAAAGCCTCATGCGGTTTATTACCTGTCCCTGGAATAACATCAATGGCAATTATAAGAATAATGCTGATAATAATACAAATTTTGTATGTATGTTTTCAGCCCTACAAAACCATAACTATAGAAGTTTAAATTTATACGTAAAGCTAGATATTTGTAGAAATATCTATATTGATATATAGCTATCTATTTATATAGCTAGATATATATCTATGCAGTAACATACATTAGATAGATAGATAGATAGACTGTATATAAGCCTGCAAGTCTTGCACTTGAAGCAGCTTTATGATGTCATTAAGGCTCGATGGTGACACGCGCACCCGGAACAAGGATCACAGGTTGTTAGCGGCCATTTTTCCATCAGTCTCCACTGGAGCTAGAAGTGAGCAGACAGATACTCCTATAGACGCTGCTGGAGCCAGATCATTTGTCTCTGTGATGGACAACGTTTGAAATTCGCCCTTAAGCGGGAGACGGCAGCCTACAACAGTCAAATTGATCGCTGCTTATCACTTCTTTTGTGGTAGGTACAGTTATTCCAGATAGGGGAATGGGTAGGTTAAGTTATTCCAGGGAGGGGAATGCTTATGGGCAAGGCATTATGCTTGATCGGAGGCGGATGAAGTGGCAAAAAAGGCTCGGCCTACACCATGACCATGCAACTCGTCAACCCAAAGTGAATATGAGCCACACAGGTTGGTTGAAATGGCGCAGCATGAATGATAGAACCTGGATCCAAGCGTCCCAGGATGCATTGCAGCGAAAACGTTCAACAATGTTCAGCGTGACCAATGTTTCTATCTTGGAAAATGAAATTGCATGCTGTATGGAGTGTTTTTGACATATCTTGTCTCAGGATTTGCTTGCAGTCCTACCATATCCCACAAAATGCAGAAGTACAGTCAATGCAGCTTTTTACCTAAAATGGTAAAAATTGGTCAAAGACTCATGCGGTTTATTACCTGCCCCTGGAATAACATCAATGGCAATTATAAGAATAATGCTGATAATAATACAAATTTTGTATGTATGTTTTCAGCCCTACAAAACCATAACTATAGAAGTTTAAATTTATACGTAAAGCTAGATATTTGTAGAAATATCTATATTGATATATAGCTATCTATTTATATAGCTAGATATATATCTATGCAGTAACATACATTAGATAGATAGATAGATAGATAGATAGATAGATAGACTGTATATAAGCCTGCAAGTCTTGCACTTGAAGCAGCTTTATGATGTCATTAAGGCTCGATGGTGACACGCGCACCCGGAACAAGGATCACAGGTTGTTAGCGGCCATTTTTCCATCAGTCTCCACTGGAGCTAGAAGTGAGCAGACAGATACTCCTATAGACGCTGCTGGAGCCAGATCATTTGTCTCTGTGATGGACAACGTTTGAAATTCGCCCTTAAGCGGGATACGGCAGCCTACAACAGTCAAATTGATCGCTGCTTATCACTTCTTTTGTGGTAGGTACAGTTATTCCAGATAGGGGAATGGGTAGGTTAAGTTATTCCAGGGAGGGGAATGCTTATGGGCAAGGCATTATGCTTGATCGGAGGCGGATGAAGTGGCAAAAAAGGCTCGGCCTACACCATGACCATGCCAATCGTCAACCCAAAGTGAATATGAGCCACACAGGTTGGTTGAAATAGCGCAACATGAATGATGGAACCTGGATCCAAGCGTCCCAGGATGCATTGCAGCGAAAACGTTCAACAATGTTCAGCGTGACCAATGTTTCTATCTTGGAAAATGAAATTGCATGCTGTATGGAGTGTTTTTGATATATCTTGTCTCAGGATTTGCTTGCAGTCCTACCATATCCCACAAAATGCAGAAGTGCAGTCAATGCAGCTTTTTACCTAAAATGGTAAAAATTGGTCAAAGCCTCATGCGGTTTATTACCTGTCCCTGGAATAACATCAATGGCAATTATAAGAATAATGCTGATAATAATACAAATTTTGTATGTATGTTTTCAGCCCTACAAAACCATAACTATAGAAGTTTAAATTTATACGTAAAGCTAGATATTTGTAGAAATATCTATATTGATATATAGCTATCTATTTATATAGCTAGATATATATCTATGCAGTAACATACATTAGATAGATAGATAGATAGATAGATAGATAGATAGATAGACTGTATATAAGCCTGCAAGTCTTGCACTTGAAGCAGCTTTATGATGTCATTAAGGCTCGATGGTGACACGCGCACCCGGAACAAGGATCACAGGTTGTTAGCGGCCATTTTTCCATCAGTCTCCACTGGAGCTAGAAGTGAGCAGACAGATACTCCTATAGACGCTGCTGGAGCCAGATCATTTGTCTCTGTGATGGACAACGTTTGAAATTCGCCCTTAAGCGGGAGACGGCAGCCTACAACAGTCAAATTGATCGCTGCTTATCACTTCTTTTGTGGTAGGTACAGTTATTCCAGATAGGGGAATGGGTAGGTTAAGTTATTCCAGGGAGGGGAATGCTTATGGGCAAGGCATTATGCTTGATCGGAGGCGGATGAAGTGGCAAAAAAGGCTCGGCCTACACCATGACCATGCAACTCGTCAACCCAAAGTGAATATGAGCCACACAGGTTGGTTGAAATGGCGCAGCATGAATGATAGAACCTGGATCCAAGCGTCCCAGGATGCATTGCAGCGAAAACGTTCAACAATGTTCAGCGTGACCAATGTTTCTATCTTGGAAAATGAAATTGCATGCTGTATGGAGTGTTTTTGACATATCTTGTCTCAGGATTTGCTTGCAGTCCTACCATATCCCACAAAATGCAGAAGTACAGTCAATGCAGCTTTTTACCTAAAATGGTAAAAATTGGTCAAAGACTCATGCGGTTTATTACCTGCCCCTGGAATAACATCAATGGCAATTATAAGAATAATGCTGATAATAATACAAATTTTGTATGTATGTTTTCAGCCCTACAAAACCATAACTATAGAAGTTTAAATTTATACGTAAAGCTAGATATTTGTAGAAATATCTATATTGATATATAGCTATCTATTTATATAGCTAGATATATATCTATGCAGTAACATACATTAGATAGATAGATAGATAGATAGATAGATAGATAGACTGTATATAAGCCTGCAAGTCTTGCACTTGAAGCAGCTTTATGATGTCATTAAGGCTCGATGGTGACACGCGCACCCGGAACAAGGATCACAGGTTGTTAGCGGCCATTTTTCCATCAGTCTCCACTGGAGCTAGAAGTGAGCAGACAGATACTCCTATAGACGCTGCTGGAGCCAGATCATTTGTCTCTGTGATGGACAACGTTTGAAATTCGCCCTTAAGCGGGATACGGCAGCCTACAACAGTCAAATTGATCGCTGCTTATCACTTCTTTTGTGGTAGGTACAGTTATTCCAGATAGGGGAATGGGTAGGTTAAGTTATTCCAGGGAGGGGAATGCTTATGGGCAAGGCATTATGCTTGATCGGAGGCGGATGAAGTGGCAAAAAAGGCTCGGCCTACACCATGACCATGCCAATCGTCAACCCAAAGTGAATATGAGCCACACAGGTTGGTTGAAATAGCGCAACATGAATGATGGAACCTGGATCCAAGCGTCCCAGGATGCATTGCAGCGAAAACGTTCAACAATGTTCAGCGTGACCAATGTTTCTATCTTGGAAAATGAAATTGCATGCTGTATGGAGTGTTTTTGATATATCTTGTCTCAGGATTTGCTTGCAGTCCTACCATATCCCACAAAATGCAGAAGTGCAGTCAATGCAGCTTTTTACCTAAAATGGTAAAAATTGGTCAAAGCCTCATGCGGTTTATTACCTGTCCCTGGAATAACATCAATGGCAATTATAAGAATAATGCTGATAATAATACAAATTTTGTATGTATGTTTTCAGCCCTACAAAACCATAACTATAGAAGTTTAAATTTATACGTAAAGCTAGATATTTGTAGAAATATCTATATTGATATATAGCTATCTATTTATATAGCTAGATATATATCTATGCAGTAACATACATTAGATAGATAGATAGATAGATAGATAGATAGATAGACTGTATATAAGCCTGCAAGTCTTGCACTTGAAGCAGCTTTATGATGTCATTAAGGCTCGATGGTGACACGCGCACCCGGAACAAGGATCACAGGTTGTTAGCGGCCATTTTTCCATCAGTCTCCACTGGAGCTAGAAGTGAGCAGACAGATACTCCTTTAGACGCTGCTGGAGCCAGATCATTTGTCTCTGTGATGGACAACGTTTGAAATTCGCCCTTAAGCGGGATACGGCAGCCTACAACAGTCAAATTGATCGCTGCTTATCACTTCTTTTGTGGTAGGTACAGTTATTCCAGATAGGGGAATGGGTAGGTTAAGTTATTCCAGGGAGGGGAATGCTTATGGGCAAGGCATTATGCTTGATCGGAGGCGGATGAAGTGGCAAAAAAGGCTCGGCCTACACCATGACCATGCCAATCGTCAACCCAAAGTGAATATGAGCCACACAGGTTGGTTGAAATAGCGCAACATGAATGATGGAACCTGGATCCAAGCGTCCCAGGATGCATTGCAGCGAAAACGTTCAACAATGTTCAGCGTGACCAATGTTTCTATCTTGGAAAATGAAATTGCATGCTGTATGGAGTGTTTTTGATATATCTTGTCTCAGGATTTGCTTGCAGTCCTACCATATCCCACAAAATGCAGAAGTGCAGTCAATGCAGCTTTTTACCTAAAATGGTAAAAATTGGTCAAAGCCTCATGCGGTTTATTACCTGTCCCTGGAATAACATCAATGGCAATTATAAGAATAATGCTGATAATAATACAAATTTTGTATGTATGTTTTCAGCCCTACAAAACCATAACTATAGAAGTTTAAATTTATACGTAAAGCTAGATATTTGTAGAAATATCTATATTGATATATAGCTATCTATTTATATAGCTAGATATATATCTATGCAGTAACATACATTAGATAGATAGATAGATAGACTGTATATAAGCCTGCAAGTCTTGCACTTGAAGCAGCTTTATGATGTCATTAAGGCTCGATGGTGACACGCGCACCCGGAACAAGGATCACAGGTTGTTAGCGGCCATTTTTCCATCAGTCTCCACTGGAGCTAGAAGTGAGCAGACAGATACTCCTATAGACGCTGCTGGAGCCAGATCATTTGTCTCTGTGATGGACAACGTTTGAAATTCGCCCTTAAGCGGGAGACGGCAGCCTACAACAGTCAAATTGATCGCTGCTTATCACTTCTTTTGTGGTAGGTACAGTTATTCCAGATAGGGGAATGGGTAGGTTAAGTTATTCCAGGGAGGGGAATGCTTATGGGCAAGGCATTATGCTTGATCGGAGGCGGATGAAGTGGCAAAAAAGGCTCGGCCTACACCATGACCATGCAACTCGTCAACCCAAAGTGAATATGAGCCACACAGGTTGGTTGAAATGGCGCAGCATGAATGATAGAACCTGGATCCAAGCGTCCCAGGATGCATTGCAGCGAAAACGTTCAACAATGTTCAGCGTGACCAATGTTTCTATCTTGGAAAATGAAATTGCATGCTGTATGGAGTGTTTTTGACATATCTTGTCTCAGGATTTGCTTGCAGTCCTACCATATCCCACAAAATGCAGAAGTACAGTCAATGCAGCTTTTTACCTAAAATGGTAAAAATTGGTCAAAGACTCATGCGGTTTATTACCTGCCCCTGGAATAACATCAATGGCAATTATAAGAATAATGCTGATAATAATACAAATTTTGTATGTATGTTTTCAGCCCTACAAAACCATAACTATAGAAGTTTAAATTTATACGTAAAGCTAGATATTTGTAGAAATATCTATATTGATATATAGCTATCTATTTATATAGCTAGATATATATCTATGCAGTAACATACATTAGATAGATAGATAGATAGATAGATAGATAGATAGACTGTATATAAGCCTGCAAGTCTTGCACTTGAAGCAGCTTTATGATGTCATTAAGGCTCGATGGTGACACGCGCACCCGGAACAAGGATCACAGGTTGTTAGCGGCCATTTTTCCATCAGTCTCCACTGGAGCTAGAAGTGAGCAGACAGATACTCCTATAGACGCTGCTGGAGCCAGATCATTTGTCTCTGTGATGGACAACGTTTGAAATTCGCCCTTAAGCGGGATACGGCAGCCTACAACAGTCAAATTGATCGCTGCTTATCACTTCTTTTGTGGTAGGTACAGTTATTCCAGATAGGGGAATGGGTAGGTTAAGTTATTCCAGGGAGGGGAATGCTTATGGGCAAGGCATTATGCTTGATCGGAGGCGGATGAAGTGGCAAAAAAGGCTCGGCCTACACCATGACCATGCCAATCGTCAACCCAAAGTGAATATGAGCCACACAGGTTGGTTGAAATAGCGCAACATGAATGATGGAACCTGGATCCAAGCGTCCCAGGATGCATTGCAGCGAAAACGTTCAACAATGTTCAGCGTGACCAATGTTTCTATCTTGGAAAATGAAATTGCATGCTGTATGGAGTGTTTTTGATATATCTTGTCTCAGGATTTGCTTGCAGTCCTACCATATCCCACAAAATGCAGAAGTGCAGTCAATGCAGCTTTTTACCTAAAATGGTAAAAATTGGTCAAAGCCTCATGCGGTTTATTACCTGTCCCTGGAATAACATCAATGGCAATTATAAGAATAATGCTGATAATAATACAAATTTTGTATGTATGTTTTCAGCCCTACAAAACCATAACTATAGAAGTTTAAATTTATACGTAAAGCTAGATATTTGTAGAAATATCTATATTGATATATAGCTATCTATTTATATAGCTAGATATATATCTATGCAGTAACATACATTAGATAGATAGATAGATAGATAGATAGATAGATAGATAGATAGACTGTATATAAGCCTGCAAGTCTTGCACTTGAAGCAGCTTTATGATGTCATTAAGGCTCGATGGTGACACGCGCACCCGGAACAAGGATCACAGGTTGTTAGCGGCCATTTTTCCATCAGTCTCCACTGGAGCTAGAAGTGAGCAGACAGATACTCCTATAGACGCTGCTGGAGCCAGATCATTTGTCTCTGTGATGGACAACGTTTGAAATTCGCCCTTAAGCGGGAGACGGCAGCCTACAACAGTCAAATTGATCGCTGCTTATCACTTCTTTTGTGGTAGGTACAGTTATTCCAGATAGGGGAATGGGTAGGTTAAGTTATTCCAGGGAGGGGAATGCTTATGGGCAAGGCATTATGCTTGATCGGAGGCGGATGAAGTGGCAAAAAAGGCTCGGCCTACACCATGACCATGCAACTCGTCAACCCAAAGTGAATATGAGCCACACAGGTTGGTTGAAATGGCGCAGCATGAATGATAGAACCTGGATCCAAGCGTCCCAGGATGCATTGCAGCGAAAACGTTCAACAATGTTCAGCGTGACCAATGTTTCTATCTTGGAAAATGAAATTGCATGCTGTATGGAGTGTTTTTGACATATCTTGTCTCAGGATTTGCTTGCAGTCCTACCATATCCCACAAAATGCAGAAGTACAGTCAATGCAGCTTTTTACCTAAAATGGTAAAAATTGGTCAAAGACTCATGCGGTTTATTACCTGCCCCTGGAATAACATCAATGGCAATTATAAGAATAATGCTGATAATAATACAAATTTTGTATGTATGTTTTCAGCCCTACAAAACCATAACTATAGAAGTTTAAATTTATACGTAAAGCTAGATATTTGTAGAAATATCTATATTGATATATAGCTATCTATTTATATAGCTAGATATATATCTATGCAGTAACATACATTAGATAGATAGATAGATAGATAGATAGATAGACTGTATATAAGCCTGCAAGTCTTGCACTTGAAGCAGCTTTATGATGTCATTAAGGCTCGATGGTGACACGCGCACCCGGAACAAGGATCACAGGTTGTTAGCGGCCATTTTTCCATCAGTCTCCACTGGAGCTAGAAGTGAGCAGACAGATACTCCTATAGACGCTGCTGGAGCCAGATCATTTGTCTCTGTGATGGACAACGTTTGAAATTCGCCCTTAAGCGGGATACGGCAGCCTACAACAGTCAAATTGATCGCTGCTTATCACTTCTTTTGTGGTAGGTACAGTTATTCCAGATAGGGGAATGGGTAGGTTAAGTTATTCCAGGGAGGGGAATGCTTATGGGCAAGGCATTATGCTTGATCGGAGGCGGATGAAGTGGCAAAAAAGGCTCGGCCTACACCATGACCATGCCAATCGTCAACCCAAAGTGAATATGAGCCACACAGGTTGGTTGAAATAGCGCAACATGAATGATGGAACCTGGATCCAAGCGTCCCAGGATGCATTGCAGCGAAAACGTTCAACAATGTTCAGCGTGACCAATGTTTCTATCTTGGAAAATGAAATTGCATGCTGTATGGAGTGTTTTTGATATATCTTGTCTCAGGATTTGCTTGCAGTCCTACCATATCCCACAAAATGCAGAAGTGCAGTCAATGCAGCTTTTTACCTAAAATGGTAAAAATTGGTCAAAGCCTCATGCGGTTTATTACCTGTCCCTGGAATAACATCAATGGCAATTATAAGAATAATGCTGATAATAATACAAATTTTGTATGTATGTTTTCAGCCCTACAAAACCATAACTATAGAAGTTTAAATTTATACGTAAAGCTAGATATTTGTAGAAATATCTATATTGATATATAGCTATCTATTTATATAGCTAGATATATATCTATGCAGTAACATACATTAGATAGATAGATAGATAGATAGATAGATAGATAGATAGATAGATAGATAGACTGTATATAAGCCTGCAAGTCTTGCACTTGAAGCAGCTTTATGATGTCATTAAGGCTCGATGGTGACACGCGCACCCGGAACAAGGATCACAGGTTGTTAGCGGCCATTTTTCCATCAGTCTCCACTGGAGCTAGAAGTGAGCAGACAGATACTCCTATAGACGCTGCTGGAGCCAGATCATTTGTCTCTGTGATGGACAACGTTTGAAATTCGCCCTTAAGCGGGAGACGGCAGCCTACAACAGTCAAATTGATCGCTGCTTATCACTTCTTTTGTGGTAGGTACAGTTATTCCAGATAGGGGAATGGGTAGGTTAAGTTATTCCAGGGAGGGGAATGCTTATGGGCAAGGCATTATGCTTGATCGGAGGCGGATGAAGTGGCAAAAAAGGCTCGGCCTACACCATGACCATGCAACTCGTCAACCCAAAGTGAATATGAGCCACACAGGTTGGTTGAAATGGCGCAGCATGAATGATAGAACCTGGATCCAAGCGTCCCAGGATGCATTGCAGCGAAAACGTTCAACAATGTTCAGCGTGACCAATGTTTCTATCTTGGAAAATGAAATTGCATGCTGTATGGAGTGTTTTTGACATATCTTGTCTCAGGATTTGCTTGCAGTCCTACCATATCCCACAAAATGCAGAAGTACAGTCAATGCAGCTTTTTACCTAAAATGGTAAAAATTGGTCAAAGACTCATGCGGTTTATTACCTGCCCCTGGAATAACATCAATGGCAATTATAAGAATAATGCTGATAATAATACAAATTTTGTATGTATGTTTTCAGCCCTACAAAACCATAACTATAGAAGTTTAAATTTATACGTAAAGCTAGATATTTGTAGAAATATCTATATTGATATATAGCTATCTATTTATATAGCTAGATATATATCTATGCAGTAACATACATTAGATAGATAGATAGATAGATAGATAGATAGACTGTATATAAGCCTGCAAGTCTTGCACTTGAAGCAGCTTTATGATGTCATTAAGGCTCGATGGTGACACGCGCACCCGGAACAAGGATCACAGGTTGTTAGCGGCCATTTTTCCATCAGTCTCCACTGGAGCTAGAAGTGAGCAGACAGATACTCCTATAGACGCTGCTGGAGCCAGATCATTTGTCTCTGTGATGGACAACGTTTGAAATTCGCCCTTAAGCGGGATACGGCAGCCTACAACAGTCAAATTGATCGCTGCTTATCACTTCTTTTGTGGTAGGTACAGTTATTCCAGATAGGGGAATGGGTAGGTTAAGTTATTCCAGGGAGGGGAATGCTTATGGGCAAGGCATTATGCTTGATCGGAGGCGGATGAAGTGGCAAAAAAGGCTCGGCCTACACCATGACCATGCCAATCGTCAACCCAAAGTGAATATGAGCCACACAGGTTGGTTGAAATAGCGCAACATGAATGATGGAACCTGGATCCAAGCGTCCCAGGATGCATTGCAGCGAAAACGTTCAACAATGTTCAGCGTGACCAATGTTTCTATCTTGAAAATGAAATTGCATGCTGTATGGAGTGTTTTTGATATATCTTGTCTCAGGATTTGCTTGCAGTCCTACCATATCCCACAAAATGCAGAAGTGCAGTCAATGCAGCTTTTTACCTAAAATGGTAAAAATGGTCAAAGCCTCATGCGGTTTATTACCTGTCCCTGGAATAACATCAATGGCAATTATAAGAATAATGCTGATAATAATACAAATTTTGTATGTATGTTTTCAGCCCTACAAAACCATAACTATAGAAGTTTAAATTTATACGTAAAGCTAGATATTTGTAGAAATATCTATATTGATATATAGCTATCTATTTATATAGCTAGATATATATCTATGCAGTAACATACATTAGATAGATAGATAGATAGATAGATAGATAGACTGTATATAAGCCTGCAAGTCTTGCACTTGAAGCAGCTTTATGATGTCATTAAGGCTCGATGGTGACACGCGCACCCGGAACAAGGATCACAGGTTGTTAGCGGCCATTTTTCCATCAGTCTCCACTGGAGCTAGAAGTGAGCAGACAGATACTCCTTTAGACGCTGCTGGAGCCAGATCATTTGTCTCTGTGATGGACAACGTTTGAAATTCGCCCTTAAGCGGGATACGGCAGCCTACAACAGTCAAATTGATCGCTGCTTATCACTTCTTTTGTGGTAGGTACAGTTATTCCAGATAGGGGAATGGGTAGGTTAAGTTATTCCAGGGAGGGGAATGCTTATGGGCAAGGCATTATGCTTGATCGGAGGCGGATGAAGTGGCAAAAAAGGCTCGGCCTACACCATGACCATGCCAATCGTCAACCCAAAGTGAATATGAGCCACACAGGTTGGTTGAAATAGCGCAACATGAATGATGGAACCTGGATCCAAGCGTCCCAGGATGCATTGCAGCGAAAACGTTCAACAATGTTTCAGCGTGACCAATGTTTCTATCTTGGAAAATGAAATTGCATGCTGTATGGAGTGTTTTTGATATATCTTGTCTCAGGATTTGCTTGCAGTCCTACCATATCCCACAAAATGCAGAAGTGCAGTCAATGCAGCTTTTTACCTAAAATGGTAAAAATTGGTCAAAGCCTCATGCGGTTTATTACCTGTCCCTGGAATAACATCAATGGCAATTATAAGAATAATGCTGATAATAATACAAATTTTGTATGTATGTTTTTCAGCCCTACAAAACCATAACTATAGAAGTTTAAATTTATACGTAAAGCTAGATATTTGTAGAAATATCTATATTGATATATAGCTATCTATTTATATAGCTAGATATATATCTATGCAGTAACATACATTAGATAGATAGATAGATAGACTGTATATAAGCCTGCAAGTCTTGCACTTGAAGCAGCTTTATGATGTCATTAAGGCTCGATGGTGACACGCGCACCCGGAACAAGGATCACAGGTTGTTAGCGGCCATTTTTCCATCAGTCTCCACTGGAGCTAGAAGTGAGCAGACAGATACTCCTATAGACGCTGCTGAGCCAGATCATTTGTCTCTGTGATGGACAACGTTTGAAATTCGCCCTTAAGCGGGAGACGGCAGCCTACAACAGTCAAATTGATCGCTGCTTATCACTTCTTTTGTGGTAGGTACAGTTATTCCAGATAGGGGAATGGGTAGGTTAAGTTATTCCAGGGAGGGGAATGCTTATGGGCAAGGCATTATGCTTGATCGGAGGCGGATGAAGTGGCAAAAAAGGCTCGGCCTACACCATGACCATGCAACTCGTCAACCCAAAGTGAATATGAGCCACACAGGTTGGTTGAAATGGCGCAGCATGAATGATAGAACCTGGATCCAAGCGTCCCAGGATGCATTGCAGCGAAAACGTTCAACAATGTTCAGCGTGACCAATGTTTCTATCTTGGAAAATGAAATTGCATGCTGTATGGAGTGTTTTTGACATATCTTGTCTCAGGATTTGCTTGCAGTCCTACCATATCCCACAAAATGCAGAAGTACAGTCAATGCAGCTTTTTACCTAAAATGGTAAAAATTGGTCAAAGACTCATGCGGTTTATTACCTGCCCCTGGAATAACATCAATGGCAATTATAAGAATAATGCTGATAATAATACAAATTTTGTATGTATGTTTTCAGCCCTACAAAACCATAACTATAGAAGTTTAAATTTATACGTAAAGCTAGATATTTGTAGAAATATCTATATTGATATATAGCTATCTATTTATATAGCTAGATATATATCTATGCAGTAACATACATTAGATAGATAGATAGATAGATAGATAGATAGACTGTATATAAGCCTGCAAGTCTTGCACTTGAAGCAGCTTTATGATGTCATTAAGGCTCGATGGTGACACGCGCACCCGGAACAAGGATCACAGGTTGTTAGCGGCCATTTTTCCATCAGTCTCACGATGAGCTAGAAGTGAGCAGACAGATACTCCTATAGACGCTGCTGGAGCCAGATCATTTGTCTCTGTGATGGACAACGTTTGAAATTCGCCCTTAAGCGGGATACGGCAGCCTACAACAGTCAAATTGATCGCTGCTTATCACTTCTTTTGTGGTAGGTACAGTTATTCCAGATAGGGGAATGGGTAGGTTAAGTTATTCCAGGGAGGGGAATGCTTATGGGCAAGGCATTATGCTTGATCGGAGGCGGATGAAGTGGCAAAAGAAAGGCTCGGCCTACACCATGACCATGCCAATCGTCAACCCAAAGTGAATATGAGCCACACAGGTTGGTTGAAATAGCGCAACATGAATGATGGAACCTGGATCCAAGCGTCCCAGGATGCATTGCAGCGAAAACGTTCAACAATGTTCAGCGTGACCAATGTTTCTATCTTGGAAAATGAAATTGCATGCTGTATGGAGTGTTTTTGATATATCTTGTCTCAGGATTTGCTTGCAGTCCTACCATATCCCACAAAATGCAGAAGTGCAGTCAATGCAGCTTTTTACCTAAAATGGTAAAAATTGGTCAAAGCCTCATGCGGTTTATTACCTGTCCCTGGAATAACATCAATGGCAATTATAAGAATAATGCTGATAATAATACAAATTTTGTATGTATGTTTTCAGCCCTACAAAAACCATAACTATAGAAGTTTAAATTTATACGTAAAGCTAGATATTTGTAGAAATATCTATATTGATATATAGCTATCTATTTATATAGCTAGATATATATCTATGCAGTAACATACATTAGATAGATAGATAGATAGATAGATAGATAGATATAGACTGTATATAAGCCTGCAAGTCTTGCACTTGAAGCAGCTTTATGATGTCATTAAGGCTCGATGGTGACACGCGCACCCGGAACAAGGATCACAGGTTGTTAGCGGCCATTTTTCCATCAGTCTCCACTGGAGCTAGAAGTGAGCAGACAGATACTCCTATAGACGCTGCTGGAGCCAGATCATTTGTCTCTGTGATGGACCAACGTTTGAAATTCGCCCTTAAGCGGGAGACGGCAGCCTACAACAGTCAAATTGATCGCTGCTTATCACTTCTTTTGTGGTAGGTACAGTTATTCCAGATAGGGGAATGGGTAGGTTAAGTTTATTCCAGGGAGGGGAATGCTTATGGGCAAGGCATTATGCTTGATCGGAGGCGGATGAAGTGGCAAAAAAGGCTCGGCCTACACCATGACCATGCAACTCGTCAACCCAAAGTGAATATGAGCCACACAGGTTGGTTGAAATGGCGCAGCATGAATGATAGAACCTGGATCCAAGCGTCCCAGGATGCATTGCAGCGAAAACGTTCAACAATGTTCAGCGTGACCAATGTTTCTATCTTGGAAAATGAAATTGCATGCTGTATGGAGTGTTTTTGACATATCTTGTCTCAGGATTTGCTTGCAGTCCTACCATATCCCACAAAATGCAGAAGTACAGTCAATGCAGCTTTTTACCTAAAATGGTAAAATTGGTCAAAGACTCATGCGGTTTATTACCTGCCCCTGGAATAACATCAATGGCAATTATAAGAATAATGCTGATAATAATACAAATTTTGTATGTATGTTTTCAGCCCTACAAAACCATAACTATAGAAGTTTAAATTTATACGTAAAGCTAGATATTTGTAGAAATATCTATATTGATATATAGCTATCTATTTATATAGCTAGATATATATCTATGCAGTAACATACATTAGATAGATAGATAGATAGATAGATAGATAGACTGTATATAAGCCTGCAAGTCTTGCACTTGAAGCAGCTTTATGATGTCATTAAGGCTCGATGGTGACACGCGCACCCGGAACAAGGATCACAGGTTGTTAGCGGCCATTTTTCCATCAGTCTCCACTGGAGCTAGAAGTGAGCAGACAGATACTCCTATAGACGCTGCTGGAGCCAGATCATTTGTCTCTGTGATGGACAACGTTTGAAATTCGCCCTTAAGCGGGATACGGCAGCTACAACAGTCAAATTGATCGCTGCTTATCACTTCTTTTGTGGTAGGTACAGTTATTCCAGATAGGGAATGGGTAGGTTAAGTTATTCCAGGGAGGGGAATGCTTATGGGCAAGGCAATTATGCTTGATCGGAGGCGGATGAAGTGGCAAAAAAGGCTCGGCCTACACCATGACCATGCCAATCGTCAACCCAAAGTGAATATGAGCCACACAGGTTGGTTGAAATAGCGCAACATGAATGATGGAACCTGGATCCAAGCGTCCCAGGATGCATTGCAGCGAAAACGTTCAACAATGTTCAGCTGTGACCAATGTTTCTATCTTGGAAAATGAAATTGCATGCTGTATGGAGTGTTTTTGATATATCTTGTCTCAGGATTTGCTTGCAGTCCTACCATATCCCACAAAATGCAGAAGTGCAGTCAATGCAGCTTTTTTACCTAAAATGGTAAAAATTGGTCAAAGCCTCATGCGGTTTATTACCTGTCCCTGGAATAACATCAATGGCAATTATAAGAATAATGCTGATAATAATACAAATTTTGTATGTATGTTTTCAGCCCTACAAAACCATAACTATAGAAGTTTAAATTTATACGTAAAGCTAGATATTTGTAGAAATATCTATATTGATATATAGCTATCTATTTATATAGCTAGATATATATCTATGCAGTAACATACATTAGATAGATAGATAGATAGATAGATAGATAGATAGATAGATAGATAGATAGATAGACTGTATATAAGCCTGCAAGTCTTGCACTTGAAGCAGCTTTATGATGTCATTAAGGCTCGATGGTGACACGCGCACCCGGAACAAGGATCACAGGTTGTTAGCGGCCATTTTTCCATCAGTCTCCACTGGAGCTAGAAGTGAGCAGACAGATACTCCTATAGACGCTGCTGGAGCCAGATCATTTGTCTCTGTGATGGACAACGTTTGAAATTCGCCCTTAAGCGGGAGACGGCAGCCTACAACAGTCAAATTGATCGCTGCTTATCACTTCTTTTGTGGTAGGTACAGTTATTCCAGATAGGGGAATGGGTAGGTTAAGTTATTCCAGGGAGGGGAATGCTTATGGCAAGGCATTATGCTTGATCGGAGGCGGATGAAGTGGCAAAAAAGGCTCGGCCTACACCATGACCATGCCAATCGTCAACCCAAAGTGAATATGAGCCACACAGGTTGGTTGAAATAGCGCAACATGAATGATGGAACCTGGATCCAAGCGTCCCAGGATGCATTGCAGCGAAAACGTTCAACAATGTTCAGCGTGACCAATGTTTCTATCTTGGAAAATGAAATTGCATGCTGTATGGAGTGTTTTTGACATATCTTGTCTCAGGATTTGCTTGCAGTCCA
>NW_027102461.1:0-53511 GCF_035609145.1 Eleutherodactylus coqui | reverse complement strand
TATATACTAGGAGGAGGGCACTGATACCTGTAGTGTATATACTAGGAGGACCACACTGATACCTGTAGTGTATATACTAGGAGGAGGGCACTGATACCTGTAGTGTATATACTAGGAGGAGGACACTGATACCTGTAGTGTATATACTAGGAGGAGGACACTGATACCTGTAGTGTATATACTAGGAGGAGGACACTGATACCTGTAGTGTATATACTAGGAGGGGGACACTGATACCTGTAGTGTATATACTAGGAGGAGGACACTGATACCTGTAGTGTATATACTAGGAGGACCACACTGATACCTGTAGTGTATATACTAGGAGGACCACACTGATACCTGTAGTGTATATACTAGGAGGAGGACACTGATACCTGTAGTGTATATACTAGGAGGACACTGATACCTGTAGTGTATATACTAGGAGGAGGACACACTGATACCTGTAGTGTATATACTAGGAGGACACTGATACCTGTAGTGTATATACTAGGAGGGGGACACTGATACCTGTAGTGTATATACTAGGAGGAGGACACTGATACCTGTAGTGTATATACTAGGAGGAGGACACTGATACCTGTAGTGTATATACTAGGAGGAGGACACTGATACCTGTAGTGTATATACTAGGAGGAGGACACTGATACCTGTAGTGTATATACTAGGAGGGGGACACTGATACCTGTAGTGTATATACTAGGAGGAGGACACTGATACCTGTAGTGTATATACTAGGAGGAGGACACTGATACCTGTAGTGTATATACTAGGAGGGGGACACTGATACCTGTAGTGTATATACTAGGAGGACACTGATACCTGTAGTGTATATACTAGGAGGACCACACTGATACCTGTAGTGTATATACTAGGAGGACCACACTGATACCTGTAGTGTATATACTAGGAGGAGGACACTGATACCTGTAGTGTATATACTAGGAGGACACTGATACCTGTAGTGTATATACTAGGAGGACACTGATACCTGTAGTGTATATACTAGGAAGACCACACTGATACCTGTAGTGTATATACTAGGAGGACCACACTGATACCTGTAGTGTATATACTAGGAGGACCACACTGATACCTGTAGTGTATATACTAGGAGGAGGACACTGATACCTGTAGTGTATATACTAGGAGGAGGGCACTGATACCTGTAGTGTATATACTAGGAGGAGGGCACTGATACCTGTAGTGTATATACTAGGAGGACCACACTGATACCTGTAGTGTATATACTAGGAGGAGGGCACTGATACCTGTAGTGTATATACTAGGAGGAGGACACTGATACCTGTAGTGTATATACTAGGAGGAGGACACTGATACCTGTAGTGTATATACTAGGAGGAGGACACTGATACCTGTAGTGTATATACTAGGAGGGGGACACTGATACCTGTAGTGTATATACTAGGAGGACACTGATACCTGTAGTGTATATACTAGGAGGACCACACTGATACCTGTAGTGTATATACTAGGAGGACCACACTGATACCTGTAGTGTATATACTAGGAGGAGGACACTGATACCTGTAGTGTATATACTAGGAGGACACTGATACCTGTAGTGTATATACTAGGAGGACACTGATACCTGTAGTGTATATACTAGGAGACCACACTGATACCTGTAGTGTATATACTAGGAGGACCACACTGATACCTGTAGTGTATATACTAGGAGGAGGACACTGATACCTGTAGTGTATATACTAGGAGGACCACACTGATACCTGTAGTGTATATACTAGGAGGACCACACTGATACCTGTAGTGTATATACTAGGAGGACCACACTGATACCTGTAGTGTATATACTAGGAGGACCACACTGATACCTGTAGTGTATATACTAGAAGGACCACACTGATACCTGTAGTGTATATACTAGGAGGACCACACTGATACCTGTAGTGTATATACTAGGAGGACCACACTGATACCTGTAGTGTATATACTAGGAGGACACTGATACCTGTAGTGTATATACTAGGAGGAGGACACTGATACCTGTAGTGTATATACTAGGAGGACACTGATACCTGTAGTGTATATACTAGGAGGACACACTGATACCTGCAGTGTATATACTAGGAGGAGGACACTGATACCTGTAGTGTATATACTGGGAGGATGACACTGATACCTGTAGTGTATATACTAGGAGGAGGACACTGATACCTGTAGTGTATATACTAGGAGGACCACACTGATACCTGTAGTGTATATACTAGGAGGACCACACTGATACCTGTAGTGTATATACTAGGAGGAGGACACTGATACCTGTAGTGTATATACTAGGAGGACCACACTGATACCTGTAGTGTATATACTAGGAGGAGGACACTGATACCGTAGTGTATATACTAGGAGGACCACACTGATACCTGTAGTGTATATACTAGGAGGAGGACACTGATACCTCTAGTGTATATACTAGGAGGAGGACACTGATACCTGTAGTGTATATACTAGGAGGACCACACTGATACCTGTAGTGTATATACTAGGAGGAGGACACTGATACCTGTAATGTATATACTAGGAGGAGGACACTGATACCTGTAGTGTATATACTAGGAGGACCACACTGATACCTGTAGTGTATATACTAGGAGGACACTGATACCTGTAGTGTATATACTAGGAGGAGGACACGGATACCTGTAGTGTATATACTAGGAGGAGGACACGGATACCTGTAGTGTATATAGCTAGGAGGAGGACACTGATACCTGTAGTGTATATACTAGGAGGAGGACACTGATACCTGTAGTGTATATACTAGGAGGACCACACTGATACCTGTAGTGTATATACTAGGAGGACACTGATACCTGTAGTGTATATACTAGGAGGAGGACACTGATACCTGTAGTGTATATACTAGGAGGACCACACTGATACCTGTAGTGTATATACTAGGAGGAGGACACTGATACCTGTAGTGTATATACTAGGAGGAGGACACTGATACCTGTAGTGTATATACTAGGAGGACCACACTGATACCTGTAGTGTATATACTAGAAGGACCACACTGATACCTGTAGTGTATATACTAGGAGGACCACACTGATACCTGTAGTGTATATACTAGGAGGCACACTGATACCTGTAGTGTATATACTAGGAGGAGGACACTGATACCTGTAGTGTATATACTAGGAGGACCACACTGATACCTGTAGTGTATATACTAGGAGGACCACACTGATACCTGTAGTGTATATACTAGGAGGACACACTGATACCTGTAGTGTATATACTAGGAGGACCACACTGATACCTGTAGTGTATATACTAGGAGGAGGCCACACTGATACCTGTAGTGTATATACTAGGAGGGCCACACTGATACCTGTAGTGTATATACTAGGAGGACCACACTGATACCTGTAGTGTATATACTAGGAGGAGGACACTGATACCTGTAGTGTATATACTAGGAGGAGGACACTGATACCTGTAGTGTATATACTAGGAGGACCACACTGATACCTGTAGTGTATATACTAGGAGGAGGACACTGATACCTGTAGTGTATATACTAGGAGGGGGACACTGATACCTGTAGTGTATATACTAGGAGGAGGACACTGATACCTGTAGTGTATATACTAGGAGGAGGACACTGATACCTGTAGTGTATATACTAGGAGGAGGACACTGATACCTGTAGTGTATATACTAGGAGGAGGACACTGATACCTGTAGTGTATATACTAGGAGGAGACACTGATACCTGTAGTGTATATACTAGGAGGAGGACACTGATACCTGTAGTGTATATACTAGGAGGACCACACTGATACCTGTAGTGTATATACTAGGAGGAGGACACTGATACCTGTAGTGTATATACTAGGAGGAGGACACTGATACCTGTAGTGTATATACTAGGAGGAGGACACTGATACCTGTAGTGTATATACTAGGAGGACACTGATACCTGTAGTGTATATACTAGGAGGAGAACACTGATACCTGTAGTGTATATACTAGGAGGAGGACACTGATACCTGTAGTGTATATACTAGGAGGACCACACTGATACCTGTAGTGTATATACTAGGAGGAGGACACTGATACCTGTAGTGTATATACTAGGAGGAGGACACTGATACCTGTAGTGTATATACTAGGAGGACACTGATACCCGTAGTGTATATACTAGGAGGAGGACACTGATACCTGTAGTGTATATACTAGGAGGAGGACACTGATACCTGTAGTGTATATACTAGGAGGACCACACTGATACCTGTAGTGTATATACTAGGAGGACACTGATACCTGTAGTGTATATACTAGGAGGACACTGATACCTGTAGTGTATATACTAGGAGGAGGACACTGATACCTGTAGTGTATATACTAGGAGGAGGACACTGATACCTGTAGTGTATATACTAGGAGGAGGACACTGATACCTGTAGTGTATATACTAGGAGGAGGACACTGATACCTGTAGTGTATATACTAGGAGGGGGACACTGATACCTGTAGTGTATATACTAGGAGGAGGACACTGATACCTGTAGTGTATATACTAGGAGGAGGACACTGATACCTGTAGTGTATATACTAGGAGGGGGACACTGATACCTGTAGTGTATATACTAGGAGGACACTGATACCTGTAGTGTATATACTAGGAGGACCACACTGATACCTGTAGTGTATATACTAGGAGGACCACACTGATACCTGTAGTGTATATACTAGGAGGAGGACACTGATACCTGTAGTGTATATACTAGGAGGACACTGATACCTGTAGTGTATATACTAGGAGGACACTGATACCTGTAGTGTATATACTAGGAGGACCACACTGATACCTGTAGTGTATATACTAGGAGGACCACACTGATACCTGTAGTGTATATACTAGGAGGACCACACTGATACCTGTAGTGTATATACTAGGAGGAGGACACTGATACCTGTAGTGTATATACTAGGAGGAGGGCACTGATACCTGTAGTGTATATACTAGGAGGAGGACACTGATACCTGTAGTGTATATACTAGGAGGACCACACTGATACCTGTAGTGTATATACTAGGAGGAGGCACTGATACCTGTAGTGTATATACTAGGAGGAGGACACTGATACCTGTAGTGTATATACTAGGAGGAGGCACACTGATACCTGTAGTGTATATACTAGGAGGAGGACACTGATACCTGTAGTGTATATACTAGGAGGGGGACACTGATACCTGTAGTGTATATACTAGGAGGACACTGATACCTGTAGTGTATATACTAGGAGGACCACACTGATACCTGTAGTGTATATACTAGGAGGAGCACACTGATACCTGTAGTGTATATACTAGGAGGAGGACACTGATACCTGTAGTGTATATACTAGGAGGACACTGATACCTGTAGTGTATATACTAGGAGGACACTGATACCTGTAGTGTATATACTAGGAGGACCACACTGATACCTGTAGTGTATATACTAGGAGGACCACACTGATACCTGTAGTGTATATACTAGGAGGAGGACACTGATACCTGTAGTGTATATACTAGGAGGACCACACTGATACCTGTAGTGTATATACTAGGAGGACCACACTGATACCTGTAGTGTATATACTAGGAGGACACACTGATACCTGTAGTGTATATACTAGGAGGACACACTGATACCTGTAGTGTATATACTAGAGAGGACCACACTGATACCTGTAGTGTATATACTAGGAGGACCACACTGATACCTGTAGTGTATATACTAGGAGGACCACACTGATACCTGTAGTGTATATACTAGGAGGACACACTGATACCTGTAGTGTATATACTAGGAGGACACTGATACCTGTAGTGTATATACTAGGAGGAGGACACTGATACCTGTAGTGTATATACTAGGAGGACCACACTGATACCTGTAGTGTATATACTAGGAGGACCACACTGATACCTGTAGTGTATATACTAGGAGGACACTGATACCTGTAGTGTATATACTAGGAGGAGGACACTGATACCTGTAGTGTATATACTAGGAGGAGGACACTGATACCTGTAGTGTATATACTAGGAGGAGGACACTGATACCTGTAGTGTATATACTAGGAGGACACCTGATACCTGTAGTGTATATACTAGGAGGACACTGATACCTGTAGTGTATATACTAGGAGGAGGACACTGATACCTGTAGTGTATATACTAGGAGGACCACACTGATACCTGTAGTGTATATACTAGGAGGACACACTGATACCTGTAGTGTATATACTAGGAGGAGGACACTGATACCTGTAGTGTATATACTAGGAGGAGGACACTGATACCTGTAGTGTATATACTAGGAGGAGGACACTGATACCTGTAGTGTATATACTAGGAGGACACTGATACCTGTAGTGTATATACTAGGAGGACACTGATACCTGTAGTGTATATACTAGGAGGACCACACTGATACCTGTAGTGTATATACTAGGAGGACCACACTGATACCTGTAGTGTATATACTAGGAGGACCACACTGATACCTGTAGTGTATATACTAGGAGGATGACACTGATACCTGTAGTGTATATACTAGGAGGAGGACACTGATAACCTGTAGTGTATATACTAGGAGGAGGACACTGATACCTGTAGTGTATATACTAGGAGGAGCACACTGATACCTGTAGTGTATATACTAGGAGGAGGGACACTGATACCTGTAGTGTATATACTAGGAGGACCACACTGATACCTGTAGTGTATATACTAGGAGGACCACACTGATACCTGTAGTGTATATACTAGGAGGACCACACTGATACCTGTAGTGTATATACTAGGAGGACCACACTGATACCTGTAGTGTATATACTAGGAGGAGGACACTGATACCTGTAGTGTATATACTAGGAGGGACCACACTGATACCTGTAGTGTATATACTAGGAGGACCACACTGATACCTGTAGTGTATATACTAGGAGGACGACACTGATACCTGTAGTGTATATACTAGGAGGACCACACTGATACCTGTAGTGTATATACTAGGAGGAGGACACTGATACCTGTAGTGTATATACTAGGAGGACACTGATACCTGTAGTGTATATACTAGGAGAGGACCACTGATACCTGTAGTGTATATACTAGGAGGAGGACACTGATACCTGTAGTGTATATACTAGGAGGAGGACACTGATACCTGTAGTGTATATACTAGGAGGACCACACTGATACCTGTAGTGTATATACTAGGAGGACCACACTGATACCTGTAGTGTATATACTAGGAGGGACCACACTGATACCTGTAGTGTATATACTAGGAGGAGGACACTGATACCTGTAGTGTATATACTAGGAGCGACACTGATACCTGTAGTGTATATACTAGGAGGACCACACTGATACCTGTAGTGTATATACTAGGAGGAGGACACTGATACCTGTAGTGTATATACTAGGAGGAGGACACTGATACCTGTAGTGTATATACTAGGAGGACACTGATACCTGTAGTGTATATACTAGGAGGACCACACTGATACCTGTAGTGTATATACTAGGAGGAGGACACTGATACCTGTAGTGTATATACTAGGAGGAGGACACTGATACCTGTAGTGTATATACTAGGAGGACCACACTGATACCTGTAGTGTATATACTAGGACCACACTGATACCTGTAGTGTATATACTAGGAGGACCACACTGATACCTGTAGTGTATATACTAGGAGGAGGACACTGATACCTGTAGTGTATATACTAGGAGGACCACACTGATACCTGTAGTGTATATACTAGGAGGAGGACACTGATACCTGTAGTGTATATACTAGGAGGACACTGATACCTGTAGAGTATATACTAGGAGGACCACACTGATACCTGTAGTGTATATACTAAGAGGACCACACTGATACCTGTAGTGTATATACTAGGAGGACCACACTGCTACCTGTAGTGTATATACTAGGAGGAGGACACTGATACCTGTAGTGTATATACTAGGAGGGGCACACTGATACCTGTAGTGTATATACTAGGAGGACCACACTGATACCTGTAGTGTATATACTAGGAGGACGACACTGATACCTGTAGTGTATATACTAGGAGGACACTGATACCTGTAGTGTATATACTAGGAGGAGGACACTGATACCTGTAGTGTATATACTAGGAGGAGGACACTGATACCTGTAGTGTATATACTAGGAGGACCACACTGATACCTGTAGTGTATATACTAGGAGGACCACACTGATACCTGTAGTGTATATACTAGGAGGACCACACTGATACCTGTAGTGTATATACTAGGAGGACCACACTGATACCTGTAGTGTATATACTAGGAGGACCACACTGATACCTGTAGTGTATATACTAGGAGGAGGACCACACTGATACCTGTAGTGTATATACTAGGAGGAGGACACTGATACCTGTAGTGTATATACTAGGAGGAGGGCACTGATACCTGTAGTGTATATACTAGGAGGACACTGATACCTGTAGTGTATATACTAGGAGGACACTGATACCTGTAGTGTATATACTAGGAGGACCACACTGATACCTGTAGTATATATACTAGGAGGAGGACACTGATACCTGTAGTGTATATACTAGGAGGACCACACTGATACCTGTAGTGTATATACTAGGAGGAGGACACTGATACCTGTAGTGTATATACTAGGAGGAGGACACTGATACCTGTAGTGTATATACTAGGAGGACCACACTGATACCTGTAGTGTATATACTAGGGGGACACTGATACCTGTAGTGTATATACTAGGAGGACCACACTGATACCTGTAGTGTATATACTAGGAGGAGGACACTGATACCTGTAGTGTATATACTAGGAGGAGGACACTGATACCTGTAGTGTATATACTAGGAGGACCACACTGATACCTGTAGTGTATATACTAGGAGGAGGACACTGATACCTGTAGTGTATATACTAGGAGGAGGACACTGATACCTGTAATGTATATACTAGGAGGAGGACACTGATACCTGTAGTGTATACACTAGGAGGACCACACTGATACCTGTAGTGTATATACTAGGAGGACCACACTGATACCTGTAGTGTATATACTAGGAGGACTACACTGATACCTGTAGTGTATATACTAGGAGGAGGACACTGATACCTGTAGTGTATATACTAGGAGGACCACACTGATACCTGTAGTGTATATACTAGGAGGAGGACACTGATACCTGTAGTGTATATACTAGGAGGAGGACACTGATACCTGTAGTGTATATACTAGGAGGAGGACACTGATACCTGTAGTGTATATACTAGGAGGAGGACACTGATACCTGTAGTGTATATACTAGGAGGACACTGATACCTGTAGTGTATATACTAGGAGGACCACACTGATACCTGTAGTGTATATACTAGGAGGACACTGATACCTGTAGTGTATATACTAGGAGGAGGACACTGATACCTGTAGTGTATATACTAGGAGGAGGACACTGATACCTGTAGTGTATATACTAGGAGGAGGACACTGATACCTGTAGTGTATATACTAGGAGGACACTGATACCTGTAGTGTATATACTAGGAGGGCCACACTGATACCTGTAGTGTATATACTAGGAGGGCCACACTGATACCTGTAGTGTATATACTAGGAGGACACTGATACCTGTAGTGTATATACTAGGAGGACCACACTGATACCTGTAGTGTATATACTAGGAGGACCACACTGATACCTGTAGTGTATATACTAGGAGGACCACACTGATACCTGTAGTGTATATACTAGGAGGACCACACTGATACCTGTAGTGTATATACTAGGAGGACACGGATACCTGTAGTGTATATACTAGGAGGACACTGATACCTGTAGTGTATATACTAGGAGGACACCGATACCTGTAGTGTATATACTAGGAGGACCCGATACCTGTAGTGTATATACTAGGAGGACACCGATACCTGTAGTGTATATACTAGGAGGACACCGATACCTGTAGTGTATATACTAGGAGGACACCGATACCTGTAGTGTATATACTAGAGGGACACCGATACCTGTAGTGTATATACTAGGAGGACACCGATACCTGTAGTGTATATACTAGGAGGACACCGATACCTGTAGTGTATATACTAGGAGGACCACACTGATACCTGTAGTGTATATACTAGGAGGAGGACACTGATACCTGTAGTGTATATACTAGGAGGAGGACACCGATACCTGTAGTGTATATACTAGGAGGACCACACTGATACCTGTAGTGTATATACTAGGAGGAGGACACTGATACCTGTAGTGTATATACTAGGAGAAGGGCACTGATACCTGTAGTGTATATACTAGGAGGAGGACACTGATACCTGTAGTGTATATACTAGGAGGGGGACACTGATACCTGTAGTGTATATACTAGGAGGACCACACTGATACCTGTAGTGTATATACTAGGAGGAGGACACTGATACCTGTAGTGTATATACTAGGAGGACCACACTGATACCTGTAGTGTATATACTAGGAGGAGGACACTGATACCTGTAGTGTATATACTAGGAGGACCACACTGATACCTGTAGTGTATATACTAGGAGGACACTGATACCTGTAGTGTATATACTAGGAGGAGGACACTGATACCTGTAGTGTATATACTAGGATGACACTGATACCTGTAGTGTATATACTAGGAGGAGAACACTGATACCTGTAGTGTATATACTAGGAGGACACTGATACCTGTAGTGTATATACTAGGAGGAGGACACTGATACCTGTAGTGTATATACTAGGAGGAGGACACTGATACCTGTAGTGTATATACTAGGAGGACCACACTGATACCTGTAGTGTATATACTAGGAGGAGGACACTGATACCTGTAGTGTATATACTAGGAGGACCACACTGATACCTGTAGTGTATATACTAGGAGGAGGACACTGATACCTGTAGTGTATATACTAGGAGGAGGACACTGATACCTGTAGTGTATATACTAGGAGGAGGACACTGATACCTGTAGTGTATATACTAGGAGGAGGACACTGATACCTGTAGTGTATATACTAGGAGGACCACACTGATACCTGTAGTGTATATACTAGTAGGACACTGATACCTGTAGTGTATATACTAGGAGGAGGACACTGATACCTGTAGTGTATATACTAGGAGGAGGACACTGATACCTGTAGTGTATATACTAGGAGGAGGACACTGATACCTGTAGTGTATATACTAGGAGGAGGACACTGATACCTGTAGTGTATATACTAGGAGGAGGACACTGATACCTGTAGTGTATATACTAGGAGGACCACACTGATACCTGTAGTGTATATACTAGTAGGACACTGATACCTGTAGTGTATATACTAGGAGGAGGACACTGATACCTGTAGTGTATATACTAGGAGGAGGACACTGATACCTGTAGTGTATATACTAGGAGGAGGACACTGATACCTGTAGTGTATATACTAGGAGGAGGACACTGATACCTGTAGTGTATATACTAGGAGGAGGACACTGATACCTGTAGTGTATATACTAGGAGGAGGACACTGATACCTGTAGTGTATATACTAGGAGGACCACACTGATACCTGTAGTGTATATACTAGGAGGACCACACTGATACCTGTAGTGTATATACTAGTAGGACACTGATACCTGTAGTGTATATACTAGGAGGACACTGATACCTGTAGTGTATATACTAGGAGGACACTGATACCTGTAGTGTATATACTAGGAGGAGGACACTGATACCTGTAGTGTATATACTAGGAGGACCACACTGATACCTGTAGTGTATATACTAGGAGGAGGACACTGATAGCTGTAGTGTATATACTAGGAGGGCCACACTGATACCTGTAGTGTATATACTAGGAGGACACTGATACCTGTAGTGTATATACTAGGAGGACACTGATACCTGTAGTGTATATACTAGGAGGACCACACTGATACCTGTAGTGTATATACTAGGAGGAGGACACTGATACCTGTAGTGTATATACTAGGAGGAGGACACTGATACCTGTAGTGTATATACTAGGAGGAGGACACTGATACCTGTAGTGTATATACTAGGAGGAGGACACTGATACCTGTAGTGTATATACTAGGAGGAGGACACTGATACCTGTAGTGTATATACTAGGAGGACACTGATACCTGTAGTGTATATACTAGGAGGAGGACACTGATACCTGTAGTGTATATACTAGGAGGACACTGATACCTGTAGTGTATATACTAGGAGGGCCACACTGATACCTGTAGTGTATATACTAGGAGGACACAGATACCTGTAGTGTATATACTAGGAGGACCACACTGATACCTGTAGTGTATATACTAGGAGGGGGACACTGATACCTGTAGTGTATATACTAGGAGGAGGACACTGATACCTGTAGTGTATATACTAGGAGGACCACACTGATACCTGTAGTGTATATACTAGGAGGACCACACTGATACCTGTAGTGTATATACTAGGAGGACCACACTGATACCTGTAGTGTATATACTAGGAGGAGGACACTGATACCTGTAGTGTATATACTAGGAGGACCACACTGATACCTGTAGTGTATATACTAGGAGGACCACACTGATACCTGTAGTGTATATACTAGGAGGACACTGATACCTGTAGTGTATATACTAGGAGGAGGACACTGATACCTGTAGTGTATATACTAGGAGGACACTGATACCTGTAGTGTATATACTAGGAGGAGGACACTGATACCTGTAGTGTATATACTAGGAGGAGGACACTGATACCTGTAGTGTATATACTAGGAGGACCACACTGATACCTGTAGTGTATATACTAGGAGGGGGACACTGATACCTGTAGTGTATATACTAGGAGGAGGACACTGATACCTGTAGTGTATATACTAGGAGGAGGACACTGATACCTGTAGTGTATATACTAGGAGGACCACACTGATACCTGTAGTGTATATACTAGGAGGACACTGATACCTGTAGTGTATATACTAGGAGGACACTGATACCTGTAGTGTATATACTAGGAGGAGGACACTGATACCTGTAGTGTATATACTAGGAGGACCACACTGATACCTGTAGTGTATATACTAGGAGGACACTGATACCTGTAGTGTATATACTAGGAGGACACTGATACCTGTAGTGTATATACTAGGAGGAGGACACTGATACCTGTAGTGTATATACTAGGAGGACCACACTGATACCTGTAGTGTATATACTAGGAGGACACTGATACCTGTAGTGTATATACTAGGAGGACACTGATACCTGTAGTGTATATACTAGGAGGACACTGATACCTGTAGTGTATATACTAGGAGGAGGACACTGATACCTGTAGTGTATATACTAGGAGGACCACACTGATACCTGTAGTGTATATACTAGGAGGACCACACTGATACCTGTAGTGTATATACTAGGAGGACCACACTGATACCTGTAGTGTATATACTAGGAGGACCACACTGATACCTGTAGTGTATATACTAGGAGGGGGACACTGATACCTGTAGTGTATATACTAGGAGGAGGACACTGATACCTGTAGTGTATATACTAGGAGGAGGACACTGATACCTGTAGTGTATATACTAGGAGGACACTGATACCTGTAGTGTATATACTAGGAGGACTCTGATACCTGTAGTGTATATACTAGGAGGACCACACTGATACCTGTAGTGTATATACTAGGGGGACACTGATACCTGTAGTGTATATACTAGGAGGAGGACACTGATAGCTGTAGTGTATATACTAGGAGGAGGGACACTGATACCTGTAGTGTATATACTAGGAGGGCACTGATACCTGTAGTGTATATACTAGGAGCACCACACTGATACCTGTAGTGTATATACTAGGAGGGGGACACTGATACCTGTAGTGTATATACTAGGAGGAGGACACTGATACCTGTAGTGTATATACTAGGAGGACCACACTGATACCTGTAGTGTATATACTAGGAGGAGGACACTGATACCTGTAGTGTATATACTAGGAGGACACTGATACCTGTAGTGTATATACTAGGAGGAGGACACTGATACCTGTAGTGTATATACTAGGAGGAGGACACTGATACCTGTAGTGTATATACTAGGAGGACCACACTGATACCTGTAGTGTATATACTAGGAGGACACTGATACCTGTAGTGTATATACTAGGAGGACACTGATACCTGTAGTGTATATACTAGGAGGAGGACACTGATACCTGTAGTGTATATACTAGGAGGACCACACTGATACCTGTAGTGTATATACTAGGAGGACACTGATACCTGTAGTGTATATACTAGGAGGACACTGATACCTGTAGTGTATATACTAGGAGGAGGACACTGATACCTGTAGTGTATATACTAGGAGGACCACACTGATACCTGTAGTGTATATACTAGGAGGACACTGATACCTGTAGTGTATATACTAGGAGGACACTGATACCTGTAGTGTATATACTAGGAGGACACTGATACCTGTAGTGTATATACTAGGAGGAGGACACTGATACCTGTAGTGTATATACTAGGAGGACCACACTGATACCTGTAGTGTATATACTAGGAGGACCACACTGATACCTGTAGTGTATATACTAGGAGGACCACACTGATACCTGTAGTGTATATACTAGGAGGACCACACTGATACCTGTAGTGTATATACTAGGAGGAGGACACTGATACCTGTAGTGTATATACTAGGAGGAGGGCACTGATACCTGTAGTGTATATACTAGGAGGAGGACACTGATACCTGTAGTGTATATACTAGGAGGAGGACACTGATACCTGTAGTGTATATACTGGGAGGAGGACACTGATACCTGTAGTGTATATACTAGGAGGAGGACACTGATACCTGTAGTGTATATACTGGGAGGAGGACACTGATACCTGTAGTGTATATACTAGGAGGAGGACACTGATACCTGTAGTGTATATACTAGGAGGACCACACTGATACCTGTAGTGTATATACTAGGAGGAGGACACTGATACCTGTAGTGTATATACTAGGAGGAGGACACTGATACCTGTAGTGTATATACTAGGAGGAGGACACTGATACCTGTAGTGTATATACTAGGAGGAGGACACTGATACCTGTAGTGTATATACTAGGAGGACCACACTGATACCTGTAGTGTATATACTAGGAGGACACTGATACCTGTAGTGTATATACTAGGAGGGGGACACTGATACCTGTAGTGTATATACTAGGAGGAGGACACTGATACCTGTAGTGTATATACTAGGAGGAGGACACTGATACCTGTAGTGTATATACTAGGAGGACACTGATACCTGTAGTGTATATACTAGGAGGAGGACACTGATACCTGTAGTGTATATACTAGGAGGACCACACTGATACCTGTAGTGTATATACTAGGAGGAGCACACTGATACCTGTAGTGTATATACTAGGAGGACCACACTGATACCTGTAGTGTATATACTAGGAGGACACTGATACCTGTAGTGTATATACTAGGAGGACCACACTGATACCTGTAGTGTATATACTAGGAGGACCACACTGATACCTGTAGTGTATATACTAGGAGGACCACACTGATACCTGTAGTGTATATACTAGGAGGACACTGATACCTGTAGTGTATATACTAGGAGGGGGACACTGATACCTGTAGTGTATATACTAGGAGGAGGACACTGATACCTGTAGTGTATATACTAGGAGTACAGTAGGGGTCTGCACACAACACCTGTACTACCGGCCCCCCACAAGGCCCTCCTCTGGTGTGGAGTACAGTGGGGGTCTGCACACAACACCTGCACTACCGGCCTGCACAAGGCTCTTCCTCTGGAGTGGAGTACAGTGGAGGTCTGCACACAACACCTGTACTACCGGCCCCCCACAAGGCCCTCCTCTGGTGTGGAGTACAGTGGGGGTGTGCACACAACACCTGCACTACCGGCCTGCACAAGGCTCTTCCTCTGGTGCGGAGTACAGTGGGGGTTTGCACACAACACCTGTACTACCGGCCCCCCACAAGGCCCTTCCTCTGATGTGGAGTACAGTGGAGGTGTGCACACAACACCTGTACTACCGGCCCCCCACAAGGTCCTTCCTCTGGTGTGGAGTACAGAGGGGGTCTGCACACAACACCAGTACTACCGGCCCCCCGACAAGGCCCTACCTCTGGTGGGGAGTACAGTGGAGGTGTGCACACAACACCTGCACTACCGGCCCCCCCACAAGGCCCTTCCTCTGGTGGGGAGTACAGTGGAGGTCTGCACACAACACCTGCACTACCGGCCTGCACAAGGCTCTTCCTCTGGTGTAGAGTACAGTGGGGGTGTGCACACAACACCTGTACTACCGGCCCCCCACAAGGCCCTTCCTCTGGTGGGGAGTACAGTGGGGGTCTGCACACAACACCTGTACTACCGGCCCCCCACAAGGCTCTTCCTCTGGTGTGGAGTACAGTGGGGGGGGGGGGGTGCACACAACACCTGTACTACCGACCCCCGACAAGGCCCTTCCTCTAATGGGGAGTACAGTGGAGGTGTGCACACAACAACTGTACTACCGGCCCCCCACAAGGCTCTTCCTCTGGTGGGGAGTACAGTGGGGGGGTGCACACAACACCTTAACTACCCGCCCCCCACAAGACCCTTCATCTGGTGGGGAGTACAGTGGAGGTCTGCAAACAACAACTGTACCACCGACCCCCACAAGGCCCTTCCTCTGGTGGGGAGTACAGTGGGGGGGGGTGCACACAACTGTACTACCGCCCCCCTCCCACAAGGCCCTTCCTCTGGTGTGGAGTACAGTGGAGGTGTGCACACAACACCTGCACTTCCGGCCTCCACAAGGCTCTTCCTCTGGAGTGGAGTACAGTGGAGGTGTGCACACAACACCTGTACTACCGGCCCCCCACAAGGCCCTCCTCTGGTGTGGAGTACAGTGGAGGTGTGCACACAACACCTGTACTACCGGCCCCCACAAGGCCCTCCTCTGGTGTGGAGTACAGTGGAGGTGTGCACACAACACCTGTACTACCGGCCCCCCACAAGGCCCTTCCTCTGGTGTGGAGTACAGTGGGGGTGTGCACACAACACCTGTACTACCGGCCCCCCACAAGGCCCTTCCTCTGGTGTGGAGAACAATGGAGGTGTGCACACAACACCTGTACTACCGGCCTGCACAAGGCTCTTCCTCTGGAGTGGAGTACAGTGGAGGTGTGCACACAACACCTGTACTACCGGCCCCCCACAAGGCCCTTCCTCTGGTGTGGAGAACAATGGAGGTGTGCACACAACACCTGTACTACCGGCCCCCCACAAGGCCCTCCACTGGTGTGGAGTACAGTGGAGGTGTGCACACAACACCTGTACTACCGGCCCCCCACAAGGCCCTTCCTCTGGTGTGGAGTACAGTGGAGGTCTGCACACAACACCTGTACTACCGGCCTCCCACAAGGCCCTTCCTCAGGTGGGGAGTACAGTGGGGGTGTGCACACAACTGCACTACCGGCCCCCCACAAAGCTCTTCCTCTGGAGTGGAGTACAGTGGGGGTTTGCACACAACACCTGTACTACCGGCCCCCCACAAGGCCCTTCCTCTGTTGTGGAGTACAGTGGAGGTCCGCACACAACACCTGTACTACCCGCCCTCCACAATGCTCTTCCTCTGATGTACTACCCGCCCTCCACAAGGCTCTTCCTCTGATGTGGAGTACAGTGGGGGTCTGCACACAACAACTGTACAACCGGCCCCCCACAAGGCCCTTCCTCTGGTGGGGGGTACAGTGGAGGTGTGCACACAACACCTGTACTACCGGCCCCCCACAAGGCCCTTCCTCTGGTGTGGAGTACAGTGGGGGTGTGCACACAACACCTGCACTACCGGCCCCCCCACAAGGCCCTTCCTCTGGTGGGGAGTACAGTGGAGGTCTGCACACAACACCTGTACTACCGGCCTCCCACAAGGCCCTTCCTCAGGTGGGGAGTACAGTGGGGGTGTGCACACAACACCTGTACTACCGGCCCCCCAGAAGGCCCTCCTCTGGTGGGGAGTACAGTGGTGGTCTGCACACAACACCTGTACTACCGGCCCCCCACAAGGCTCTTCCTCTGGTGTAGAGTACAGTGGGGGTCTGCACACAACAACTGTACAACCGGCCTGCACAAGGCCCTCCTCTGGTGGGGAGTACAGTGGGGGTCTGCACACAACACCTGCACTACCGACCTCCACAAGGCCCTTCCTCTAGTGGGGAGTACAGTGGGGGTGTGCACACAACAACTGTACTACCGGCCCCCCACAAGGCTCTACCTCAGGAGTGGAGTACAGTGGAGGTCTGCACACAACAACTGTACAACCGACCCCCCACAAGGCCCTTCCTCTGGAGGGGGGTACAGTGGAGGTGTGCATACAACACCTGTACTACCGGCCCCCCACAAGGCCCTTCCTCTGGTGTGGAGTACAGTGGGGGGGGGGGTGCACACAACACCAGGACTACCGACCCCCCACAACGCCCTTCCTCTGGTGGGGAGTACAGTGGGGGGGTGCACACAACACCTGCACTACCGGCCCCCACAAGGCCCTTCATCTGGTGGGGAGTACAGTGGCGGTGTGCATACAACACCTGTACTACCGGCCCCCCACAAGGCCCTTCCTCTGGTGGGGGGTACAGTGGAGGTGTGCATACAACACCTGTACTACTGCCTTCCCACAAGGCTCTTCTTCTGCTGGGGAGTACAGTGGGGGTCTGCACACAACAACTGTAGTACCGGCCCCCCACAAGGCTCTTCCTCTGGTGTGAAGTACAGTGGAGGTGTGCATACAACACCTGTACTACCGGCCCCCGACAAGGCCCTTCCTCTGGTGTGGAGTACAGTGGAGGTGTGCACACAACTGTAGAACTGGCCCCCCAGAAGGCCCTTCCTCTGGAGTGGAGTACAGTGGGGGTCTGCACACAGCAACTGTACTACCGGCCCCCCACAAGGCCCTTCCTCTGGTGGGGAGTACAGTGGAGGTGTGCACACAACTGTACAACTGGCCCCCCAGAAGGCCCTCCTCTGGTGGGGAGTACAGTGGGGGTCTGCACACAACAACTGTACTACCGGCCCCCAACAAGGCCCTTCCTCTGGTGGGGAGTACAGTGGAGGTGTGCACACAACACCTGTACTACCGGCCCCCGACAAGGCCCTCCTCTGGAGTGGAGTACAGTGGAGGTGTGCACACAACACCTGTACTACCGGCCCCCCACAAGGCCCTTCCTCTGGTGTGGAGTACAGTGGAGGTTTGCACACAACACCTGTACTATCGGCCCCCCACAAGGCCCTCCTCTGGTGTGGAGTACAGTGGAGGTGTGCACACAACACCTTCACTATCGGCCCCCCACAAGGCCCTTCCTCTGGTGTGGAGTACAGTGGAGGTTTGCACACAACACCTGTACTACCGGCCCCCCACAAGGCTCTTCCTCTGGTGGGGAGTACAGTGGAGGTCTGCACACAACACCTGTACTACCGGCCCCCCACAAGGCCCTTCCTCTCGTGTGGAGTACAGTGGAGGTGTGCACACAACACCTGCACTACCGGCCCCCCACAAGGCCCTCCTCTGGTGTGGAGTACAGTGGCGGGGGGCACACAACACCTGTACTACCGGCCCCCCCACAAGGCTCTTCCTCTGGTGGGGGGTACAGTGGAGGTGTGCACACAACACCTGTACTACCGGCCCCCCACAAGGCCCTTCCTCTGATGTGGAGTACAGTTGAGGTGTACCCATAACACCTGTACTACCGGCCCCCCACAAGGCCCTTCCTCTGATGTGGAGTACAGTTGAGGTGTACCCACAACACCTGCACTACCGGCCCCCCACAAGGCCCTTCTTCTGGTGGGGAGTACAGTGGAGGTCTGCACACAACACCTGCACTACCGGCCCCCCACAAGGCTCTTCCTCTGGTGAGGAGTACAGTGGAGGTATACCCACAACACCTGTACTACCGGCCCCCCACAAGGCCCTTCCTCTAGTGTGGAGTACAGTGGAGGTGTGCACACAACAACTGTACTACTGGCCCCCCACAAGGCTCTTCCTCTGATGTGGAGTACAGTGGAGGTCTGCAAACAACTGTACAACCGGCCCCCCACAAGGCCCTTCCTCTGGTGTAGAGTACAGTGGAGGTGTGCACACAACACCTGTACTACCGGCTTCCCACGAGGCCCTTCCTCTGGTGGGGGGTACAGTGGAGGTGTGCATACAACACCTGTACTACCGGCCCCCCACAAGGCCCTTCCTCTGGTGTGGAGTACAGTGGAGGTGTGCACACAAGCACTGTACAACCGGCCCCCCACAAGGCCCTTCCTCTGATGTGGAGTACAGTGGAGGTCTGCAAACAACTGTACAACCGGCCCCCCACAAGGCCCTTCCTCTGGTGTAGAGTACAGTGGAGGTGTGCACACAACACCTGTACTAACGGCCCCCACAAGGCCCTCCTCTGGTGGGGAGTACAGTGGGGGTGTGCACACAACACCTGCACTACCGGCCCCCCACAAGGTCCTTCCTCTGGTGTGGAGTACAGAGGGGGTCTGCACACAACACCAGTACTATCGGCCCCCCCACAAGGCTCTACCTCTGGTGGGGAGTACAGTGGAGGTGTGCACACAACACCTGCACTACCGGCCGCCCACAAGGCCCTTCCTCTGGAGTGGAGTACAGTGCAGGTGTACCCACAACACCTGTACTATCGGCCCCCCACAAGGCCCTCCTCTGGTGGGGGGGGGGGGGGGAGTACAGTGGGGGTCTGCACACAACACCTGTACTACCGGCCCCCCCACAAGGCCCTACCTCTGGTGGGGAGTACAGTGGGGGTGTGCACACAACACCTGTACTACCGGCCCCCCACAAGGCCCTTCCTCTGGTGTGGAGTACAGTGGGGGTCTGCACACAACACCTGTACTACCGGTCTCCCACAAGGCCCTTCCTCTGGTGGGGAGTACAGTGGGGGTGTGCACACAACACCTGTACTACCGGCCCCCCACAAGGCTCTTCCCCTCTTGGGGAGTACAGTGGAGGTGTGCACACAACACCTGTACTACCGGCCCCCCACAAGCCCCTCCTCTGGTGGGGAGTACAGTGGAGGTCTGCACACAACACCTGTACTACCGGCCCCCCACAAGGCCCTCCTCTGGTGTGGAGTACAGTGGGGGTCTGCACACAACACCTGTACTACCGGCCCCCCACAAGGCCCTTCCTCTGGTGTGGAGTACTGTGGGGGTCTGCACACAACACCTGTACTACCGGCCCCCCACAAGGCCCTTCCTCTGGTGGGGAGTACAGTGGGGGTGTGCACACAACACCTGTACTACCGGCCCCCACAAGGCTCTTCCTCTCTTGGGGAGTACAGTGGAGGTCTGCACACAACACCTGTACTACCGGCCCCCCACAAGGCCCTCCTCCGGTGGGGAGTACAGTGGAGGTGTGCACACAACAGCTGTACTACCGGCCCCCCACAAGGCCCTCCTCCGGTGGGGAGTACAGTGGAGGTGTGCACACAACACCTGTACTACCGGCCCCCCACAAGGCCCTCCTCTGGTGGGGAGTACAGTGGCGGTCTGCACACAACACCTGTACTACCGGCCCCCCACAAGGCTCTTCCTCTGGTGGGGAGTACAGTGGAGGTCTGCACACAACACCTGTACTACCGGCCCCCCACAAGGCCCTCCTCTGGTGTGGAGTACAGTGGGGGTCTTCACACAACACCTGTACTACCGGCCCCCCACAAGGCCCTTCCTCTGGTGTGGAGTACAGTGGGGGTCTGCACACAACACCTGTACTACCGGCCCCCCACAAGGCTCTTCCTCTCTTGGGGAGTACAGTGGAGGTGTGCACACAACACCTGCACTACCGGCCCCCCCACAAGGCCCTTCCTCTGGTGGGGAGTACAGTGGGGGTGTGCACATAACACCTGCACTACCGGCCCCCCCACAAGGCCCTTCCTCTGGTGGGGAGTACAGAGGGGGTGTACCCACAACACCTGTGCTATCAGCCCCCCACAAGGCCCTCCTCTGGTGGGGGGGGGGGGGGGGGGGAGTACAGTGGGGGTCTGCACACAACACCTGTACTACCGGCCCCCCACAAGGCTCTTCCTCTCTTGGGGAGTACAGTGGAGGTGTGCACACAACACCTGTACTACCGGCCCCCCACAAGGCCCTCCTCTGGTGGGGAGTACAGTGGAGGTCTGCACACAACACCTGTACTACCGGCCCCCCACAATGCCCTCCTCTGGTGGGGAGTACAGTTGAGGTCTGCACACAACACCTGTACGAACGGCCCCCACAAGGCCCTCCTCTGGTGGTGAGTACAGTGGGGGTCTGCACACAACACCTGTACTACCGGCCCCCCACAAGGCCCTTCCTCTGGTGTGGAGTACAGAGGGGGTGTGCACACAACACCAGTACTATCGGCCCCCCTACAAGGCCCTTCCTCTGGTGGGGAGTACAGTGGAGGTGTGCACACAACACCTGCACTACCGGCCGCCCACAAGGCCCTTCCTCTGGAGTGGAGTACAGTGCAGGTGTACCCACAACACCTGTACTATCGGCCCCCCACAAGGCCCTCCACTGGTGGGGGGGGGGGGGGGGGAGTACAGTGGGGGTCTGCACACAACACCTGTACTACCGGCCCCCCCACAAGGCCCTACCTCTGGTGGGGAGTACTGTGGGGGTGTGCACACAACACCTGTACTACCGGCCCCCACAAGGCCCTTCCTCTGGTGGGGAGTACAGTGGGGGTCTGCACACAACACCTGTACTACCGGCCCCCCACAAGGCTCTACCTCTGGTGGGGAGTACAGTGGGGGTGTGCACACAACACCTGTACTACCGGCCCCCCACAAGGCCCTTCCTCTGGTGTGGAGTACAGTGGGGGTCTGCACACAACACCTGTACTACCGGCCCCCCCACAAGGCCCTACCTCTGGTGGGGAGTACAGTGGGGGTGTGCACACAACACCTGTACTACCGGCCCCCCACAAGGCCCTTCCTCTGGTGTGGAGTACAGTGGGGGTCTGCACACAACACCTGTACTACCGGTCTCCCACAAGGCCCTTCCTCTGGTGGGGAGTACAGTGGGGGTGTGCACACAACACCTGTACTACCGGCCCCCCACAAGGCTCTTCCCCTCTTGGGGAGTACAGTGGAGGTGTGCACACAACACCTGTACTACCGGCCCCCCACAAGCCCCTCCTCTGGTGGGGAGTACAGTGGAGGTCTGCACACAACACCTGTACTACCGGCCCCCCACAAGGCCCTCCTCTGGTGTGGAGTACAGTGGGGGTCTGCACACAACACCTGTACTACCGGCCCCCCACAAGGCCCTTCCTCTGGTGTGGAGTACTGTGGGGGTCTGCACACAACACCTGTACTACCGGCCCCCCACAAGGCCCTTCCTCTGGTGGGGAGTACAGTGGGGGTGTGCACACAACACCTGTACTACCGGCCCCCACAAGGCTCTTCCTCTCTTGGGGAGTACAGTGGAGGTCTGCACACAACACCTGTACTACCGGCCCCCCACAAGGCCCTCCTCCGGTGGGGAGTACAGTGGAGGTGTGCACACAACAGCTGTACTACCGGCCCCCCACAAGGCCCTCCTCCGGTGGGGAGTACAGTGGAGGTGTGCACACAACACCTGTACTACCGGCCCCCCACAAGGCCCTCCTCTGGTGGGGAGTACAGTGGCGGTCTGCACACAACACCTGTACTACCGGCCCCCCACAAGGCTCTTCCTCTGGTGGGGAGTACAGTGGAGGTCTGCACACAACACCTGTACTACCGGCCCCCCACAAGGCCCTCCTCTGGTGTGGAGTACAGTGGGGGTCTTCACACAACACCTGTACTACCGGCCCCCCACAAGGCCCTTCCTCTGGTGTGGAGTACAGTGGGGGTCTGCACACAACACCTGTACTACCGGCCCCCCACAAGGCTCTTCCTCTCTTGGGGAGTACAGTGGAGGTGTGCACACAACACCTGCACTACCGGCCCCCCCACAAGGCCCTTCCTCTGGTGGGGAGTACAGTGGGGGTGTGCACATAACACCTGCACTACCGGCCCCCCCACAAGGCCCTTCCTCTGGTGGGGAGTACAGAGGGGGTGTACCCACAACACCTGTGCTATCAGCCCCCCACAAGGCCCTCCTCTGGTGGGGGGGGGGGGGGGGGAGTACAGTGGGGGTCTGCACACAACACCTGTACTACCGGCCCCCCACAAGGCTCTTCCTCTCTTGGGGAGTACAGTGGAGGTGTGCACACAACACCTGTACTACCGGCCCCCCACAAGGCCCTCCTCTGGTGGGGAGTACAGTGGAGGTCTGCACACAACACCTGTACTACCGGCCCCCCACAATGCCCTCCTCTGGTGGGGAGTACAGTTGAGGTCTGCACACAACACCTGTACGAACGGCCCCCACAAGGCCCTCCTCTGGTGGTGAGTACAGTGGGGGTCTGCACACAACACCTGTACTACCGGCCCCCCACAAGGCCCTTCCTCTGGTGTGGAGTACAGAGGGGGTGTGCACACAACACCAGTACTATCGGCCCCCCTACAAGGCCCTTCCTCTGGTGGGGAGTACAGTGGAGGTGTGCACACAACACCTGCACTACCGGCCGCCCACAAGGCCCTTCCTCTGGAGTGGAGTACAGTGCAGGTGTACCCACAACACCTGTACTATCGGCCCCCCACAAGGCCCTCCACTGGTGGGGGGGGGGGGGGGGGGGGGGGGGGGAGTACAGTGGGGGTCTGCACACAACACCTGTACTACCGGCCCCCCCACAAGGCCCTACCTCTGGTGGGGAGTACTGTGGGGGTGTGCACACAACACCTGTACTACCGGCCCCCACAAGGCCCTTCCTCTGGTGGGGAGTACAGTGGGGGTCTGCACACAACACCTGCACTACCGGCCCCCCCACAAGGCCCTTCCTCTGGTGTGGAGTACAGTGGGGGTCTGGACACAACACCTGTACTACCGGCCCCCCACAAGGCCCTTCCTCTAGTGGGGAGTACAGTGGGGGTGTGCACACAACACCTGTACTACGGCCCCCCACAAGGCTCTTCCCCTCTTGGGGAGTACAGTGGAGGTCGGCACACAACACCTGTACTACCGGCCCCCCACAAGGCCCTCCTCTGGTGGGGAGTACAGTGGAGGTCTGCACACAACAACTGTACTACCGGCCCCCCACAAGGCCCTCCTCTGGTGTGGAGTACAGTGGGGGTCTGCACACAACACCTGTACTACCGGCCCCCCACAAGGCCCTTCCTCTGGTGGGAGTACAGTGGGGGTGTGCACACAACACCTGTACTACCGGCCCCCCACAAGGCTCTTCCTCTCTAGGGGAGTACAGTGGAGTCTGCACACAACACCTGTACTACCGGCCCCCCACAAGGCTCTTCCTCTCTTGGGGAGTACAGTGGGGGGGTGCACACAACACCTGTACTACCGGCCCCCCACAAGGCCCTTCCTCTGGTGGGGAGTACAGTGGAGGTCTGCACACAACACCTGTACTACCGGCCCCCCACAAGGCCCTCCTCTGGTGGGGAGTACAGTGGAGGTGTGCACACAACACCTGTGCTATCAGCCCCCCACAAGGCCCTCCTCTGGTGGGAGGGGGGGGGGGGGAGTACAGTGGGGGTCTGCACACAACACCTGTACTACCGGCCCCCCACAAGGCTCTTCCTCTCTTGGGGAGTACAGTGGAGGTCTGCACACAACACCTGTACTACCGGCCCCCCACAAGGCCCTTCCTCTGGTGGGGAGTACAGTGGAGGTCTGCACACAACACCTGTACTACCGGCCCCCCACAAGGCCCTCCTCTGGTGGGGAGTACAGTGGGGGTCTGCACACAACACCTGTACTACCGGCCCCCCACAAGGCCCTCCTCCGGTGGGGAGTACAGTGGAGGTGTGCACACAACACCTGTACTACCGGCCCCCCACAAGGCCCTTCTCTGGTGGGGAGTACAGTGGAGGTCTGCACACAACACCTGTACTACCGTCCCCCCACAAGGCCCTCCTCTGGTGGGGAGTACAGTGGAGGTCTGCACACAACACCTGTACTACCGTCCCCCCACAAGGCCCTCCTCTGGTGGGGAGTACAGTGGAGGTCTGCACACAACACCTGTACTACCGGCCCCCCACAAGGCCCTTCCTCTGGTGGGGAGTACAGTGGGGGTGTGCACACAACACCTGTACTACCGGCCCCCCACAAGGCTCTTCCTCTGGTGGGGAGTACAGTGGGGGTGTGCACACAACACCTGCACTACCGGCCCCCCCACAAGGCCCTTCCTCTGGTGGGGAGTACAGTGGAGGTCTGCACACAACACCTGTACTATCGGCCCCCCCCACAAGGCCCTACCTCTGGTGGGGAGTACAGTGGGGGTGTGCACACAACACCTGCACTACCGGCCCCCCCACAAGGCCCTTCCTCTGGTGGGAGGGGGGGGGGGGTACAGTGGGGGTGTGCACACAACACCTGTACTACCGGCCCCCCACAAGGCCCTCCTCTGGTGGGGAGTACAGTGGAGGTCTGCACACAACACCTGTACTACCGGCCCCCCACAAGGCCCTCCTCTGGTGGGGAGTACAGTTGAGGTCTGCACACAACACCTGTACTAACGGCCCCCACAAGGCCCTCCTCTGGTGGGGAGTATAGTGGGGGTGTGCACACAACACCTGTACTACCGGCCCCCCACAAGGCCCTTCCTCTGGTGTGGAGTACAGAGGGGGTCTGCACACAACACCTGTACTACCGGCCCCCCACAAGGCCCTCCTCTGGTGGGGAGTACAGTTGAGGTCTGCACACAACACCTGTACTAACGGCCCCCACAAGGCCCTCCTCTGGTGGGGAGTATAGTGGGGGTGTGCACACAACACCTGTACTATCGGCCCCCCACAAGGCCCTCCACTGGTGGGGGGGGGGGGGGGGGGAGTACAGTGGGGGTCTGCACACAACACCTGTACTACCGGCCCCCCCCACAAGGCCCTACCTCTGGTGGGGAGTACAGTGGGGGCCTGCACACAACACCTGTACTATCGGCCCCCCACAAGGCCCTCCACTGGTGGGGGGGGGGGGGGGGGAGTACAGTGGGGGTGTGCACACAACACCTGTACTACCGGCCCCCCACAAGGCTCTTCCTCTCTTGGGGAGTACAGTGGAGGTGTGCACACAACACCTGTACTACCGGCCCCCCACAAGGCCCTTCCTCTGGTGGGGAGTACAGTGGAGGTCTGCACACAACACCTGTACTACCGGCCCCCCACAAGGCCCTCCTCTGGTGGGGAGTACAGTGGAGGTGTGCACACAACACCTGTGCTATCAGCCCCCCACAAGGCCCTCCTCTGGTGGGAGGGGGGGGGGGGGAGTTAAGTGGGGGTCTGCACACAACACCTGTACTATCGGCCCCCCACAAGGCTCTTCCTCTCTTGGGGAGTACAGTGGAGGTGTGCACACAACACCTGTACTACCGGCCCCCCACAAGGCCCTCCTCTGGTGGGGAGTACAGTGGAGGTGTGCACACAACACCTGTACTACCGGCCCCCCACAAGGCCCTCCTCTGGTGGGGAGTACAGTGGAGGTGTGCACACAACACCTGCACTACCGGCCCCCCACAAGGTCCTTCCTCTGGTGTGGAGTACAGTGGGGGTCTGCACACAACACCTGTACTACCGGCCCCCCACAAGGCCCTTCCTCTGGTGTGGAGTACAGTGGGGATCTGCACACAACACCAGTACTATCGGCCCCCCCACAAGGCCCTTCCTCTGGTGGGGGGGGGGGGGGGGGGGGGGGGGGGGAGTACAGTGGGGGTCTGCACACAACACCTGTACTACCGGCCCCCCCACAAGGCCCTCCTCTGGTGGGGAGTACAGTGGGGGTCTGCACACAACACCTGTACTACCGGCCCCCCACAAGGCCCTCCTCCGGTGGGGAGTACAGTGGAGGTGTGCACACAACACCTGTACTACCGGCCCCCCACAAGGCCCTTCTCTGGTGGGGAGTACAGTGGAGGTCTGCACACAACACCTGTACTAACGGCCCCCCACAAGGCCCTCCTCTGGTGGGGAGTACAGTGGAGGTCTGCACACAACACCTGTACTACCGGCCCCCCCACAAGGCCCTTCCTCTGGTGGGGGGTACAGTGGAGGTCGGCACACAACACCTGTACTACCGGCCCCCCACAAGGCTCTTCCTCTGGTGGGGAGTACAGTGGGGGTGTGCACACAACACCTGCACTACCGGCCCCCCCACAAGGCCCTTCCTCTGGTGGGGAGTACAGAGGGGGTCTGCGCACAACACCAGTACTATTGGCCCCCCCCACAAGGCCCTACCTCTGGTGGGGAGTACAGTGGGGGTGTGCACACAACACCTGCACTACCGGCCCCCCCACAAGGCCCTTCCTCTGGTGGGGGGGGGGGGGGGGAGTACAGTGGAGGTGTGCACACAACACTTGTACTACCGGCCCCCCACAAGGCCCTCCTCTGGTGGGGAGTACAGTGGAGGTCTGCACACAACACCTGTACTACCGGCCCCCCACAAGGCCCTCCTCTGGTGGGGAGTATAGTGGGGGTGTGCACACAACACCTGTACTACCGGCCCCCCACAAGGCCCTTCCTCTGGTGTGGAGTACAGAAGGGGTCTGCACACAACGACCAGTACTATCGCCCCCCCCACAAGGCCCTTCCTCTGGTGGGGAGTACAGTGGAGGTGTGCACACAACACCTGCACTACCGGCCGCCCACAAGGCCCTTCCTCTGGAGTGGAGTACAGTGCAGGTGTACCCACAACACCTGTACTATCGGCCCCCCACAAGGCCCTCCACTGGTGGGGGGGGGGGGGGGGGGAGTACAGTGGGGGCCTGCACACAACACCTGTACTACCGGCCCCCCACAAGGCCCTACCTCTGGTGGGGAGTACAGTGGGGGCCTGCACACAACACCTGTACTATCGGCCCCCCACAAGGCCCTCCACTGGTGGGGGGGGGGGGGGGGAGTACAGTGGGGGTGTGCACACAACACCTGTACTACCGGCCCCCCACAAGGCTCTTCCTCTCTTGGGGAGTACAGTGGAGGTGTGCACACAACACCTGTACTATCGGCCCCCCACAAGGCCCTTCCTCTGGTGGGGAGTACAGTGGAGGTCTGCACACAACACCTGTACTACCGGCCCCCCACAAGGCCCTCCTCTGGTGGGGAGTACAGTGGAGGTGTGCACACAACACCTGTGCTATCAGCCCCCCACAAGGCCCTCCTCTGGTGGGAGGGGGGGGGGGGGGGGGGGAGTACAGTGGGGGTGTGCACACAACACCTGTACTACCGGCCCCCCACAAGGCTCTTCCTCTCTTGGGGAGTACAGTGGAGGTGTGCACACAACACCTGCACTACCGGCCCCCCACAAGGTCCTTCCTCTGGTGTGGAGTACAGAGGGGGTCTGCACACAACACCAGTACTATCGGCCCCCCCACAAGGCCCTTCCTCTGGTGGGGGGGGGGGGGGGGAGTACAGTTGGGGTCTGCACACAACACCTGTACTACCGGCCCCCCCACAAGGCCCTACCTCTGGTGGGGAGTACAGTGGGGGTGTGCACACAACACCTGTACTACCGGCCCCCCACAAGGCCATTCCTCTGTTGGGGAGTACAGTGGGGGTCTGCATACAACACCAGCACTATCGGCCCCCCCACAAGGCCCTTCCTCTGGTGGGGGGGGGGGGGGGGGGGGGGAAGTACAGTGGGGGTCTGCACACAACACCTGTACTACCGGCCCCCCCACAAGGCCCTACCTCTGGTGGGGAGTACAGTGGGGGTGTACCCACAACACCTGTACTATCGGCCCCCCACAAGGCCCTCCTCTGGTGGGGGGGGGGGGGGGGGGGAGTACAGTGGGGGTCTGCACACAACACCTGTACTACCGGCCCCCCCACAAGGCCCTACCTCTGGTGGGGAGTACAGTGGGGGTGTGCACACAACACCTGTACTACCGGCCCCCCACAAGGCCCTTCCTCTGGTGGGGAGTACAGTGGGGGTCTGCATACAACACCTGCACTACCGGCCCCCCACAAGGCCCTTCCTCTGGTGTGGAGTACAGTGGTGGTCTGCACACAACACCTGTACTACCGGCCCCCCACAAGGCCCTTCCTCTGGTGGGGAGTACAGTGGGGGTGTGCACACAACACCTGTACTACCGGCCCCCCACAAGCCCCTCCTCTGGTGGGGAGTACAGTGGAGGTCTGCACACAACACCTTTACTACCGCCCCCACACAAGGGCCTCCTCTGGTGTGGAGTACAGTGGGGGTCTGCACACAACACCTGTACTACCGGCCCCCCACAAGGCCCTTCCTCTGGTGTGGAGTACAGTGGGGGTCTGCACACAACACCTGTACTACCGGCCCCCCACAAGGCCCTTCCTCTGGTGGGGAGTACAGTGGGGGTCTGCACACAACACCTGTACTACTGGCCCCTCACAAGGCTCTTCCTCTCTTGGGGAGTACAGTGGAGGTGTGCACACAACACCTGTACTACCGACCCCCCACAAGGCCCTTCCTCTGGTGGGGAGTACAGTGGAGGTCTGCACACAACACCTGTACTACCGGCCCCCCACAAGGCCCTCCTCTGGTGGGGAGTACAGTGGGGGTCTGCACACAACACCTGTACTACCGGCCCCCCACAAGGCCCTCCTCCGGTGGGGAGTACAGTGGGGGTGTGCACACAACACCTGCACTACCGGCCCCCCACAAGGCCCTCCTCTGGTGGGGAGTACAGTGGAGGTCTGCACACAACACCTGTACTACCGGCCCCCCCACAAGGCTCTTCCTCTGGTGGGGAGTACAGTGGGGGTGTGCACACAACACCTGCACTACCGGCCCCCCCACAAGGCCCTTCCTCTGGTGGGGAGTACAGAGGGGGTCTGCACACAACACCAGTACTATCGGCCCCCCCCACAAGGCCCTACCTCTGGTGGGGAGTACAGTGGGGGTGTGCACACAACACCTGCACTACCGGCCCCCCCACAAGGCCCTTCCTCTGGTGGGGGGGGGGGGGGGAGTACAGTGGGGGTCTGCACACAACACCTGTACTACCGGCCCCCCACAAGGCTCTTCCTCTCTTGGGGAGTACAGTGGAGGTGTGCACACAACACCTGTGCTATCAGCCCCCCACAAGGCCCTCCTCTGGTGGGAGGGGGGGGGGGGGGAGTACAGTGGGGGTCTGCACACAACACCTGTACTACCGGCCCCCCACAAGGCTCTTCCTCTCTTGGGGAGTACAGTGGAGGTGTGCACACAACACCTGTACTACCGGCCCCCCACAAGGCCCTTCTCTGGTGGGGAGTACAGTGGAGGTCTGCACACAACACCTGTACTACCGACCCCCACAAGGCCCTCCTCTGGTGGGGAGTACAGCGGGGGTCTGCACACAACACCTGTACTACCGGCCTCCCACAAGGCCCTCCTCTGGTGGGGAGTACAGTGGAGGTGTGCACACAACACCTGTACTATCGGCCCCCCACAAGGCCCTCCTCTGGTGGGGAGTACAGTGGGGGTCTGCACACAACACCTGCACTACCGGCCCCCCACAAGGCCCTTCCTCTGGTGGGAAGTACAGTGGAGGTGTGCACACAACACCTGTACTATCGGCCCCCCACAAGGCCCTCCTCTGGTGGGGAGTACAGTGGGGGTGTGCACACAACACCTGTACTACCGACCCCCCACAAGGCCCTTCCTCTGGTGGGGAGTACAGTGGGGGTCTGCACACAACACCTGCACTACCGGCCCCCCACAAGGCCCTTCCTCTGGTGTGGAGTACAGTGGGGGTCTGCACACAACACCTGTACTACCGGCCCCCCACAAGGCCCTTCCTCTGGTGGGGAGTACAGTGGGGGTGTGCACACAACACCTGTACTACCGTCCCCCACAAGGCTCTTCCCCTCTTGGGGAGTACAGTGGAGGTGTGCACACAACACCTGTACTACCGGCCCCCCACAAGGCCCTCCTCTGGTGGGAGTACAGTGGAGGTCTGCACACAACACCTGTACTACCGGCCCCCCACAAGGCCCTCCTCTGGTGTGGAGTACAGTGGGGGTCTGCACACAACACCTGCACTACCGGCCCCCCACAAGGCCCTTCCTCTGGTGTGGAGTACAGTGGGGGTCTGCACACAACACCTGTACTACCGGCCCCCCACAAGGCCCTTCCTCTGGTGGGGAGTACAGTGGGGGTCTTCACACAACACCTGTACTACCGGCCCCCCACAAGGCTCTTCCTCTCTTGGGGAGTACAGTGGAGGTGTGCACACAACACCTGTACTACCGGCCCCCCACAAGGCCCTTCCTCTGGTGGGGAGTACAGTGGAGGTCTGCACACAACACCTGTACTACCGGCCCCCCACAAGGCCCTCCTCTGGTGGGGAGTACAGTGGGGGTCTGCACACAACACCTGTACTACCGGCCCCCCACAAGGCCCTCCTCCGGTGGGGAGTACAGTGGAGGTGTGCACACAACACCTGTACTACCGGCCCCCCACAAGGCCCTCCTCCGGTGGGGAGTACAGTGGGGGTGTGCACACAACACCTGCACTACCGGCCCCCCCACAAGGCCCTTCCTCTGGTGGGGAGTACAGTGGAGGTGTGCATACAACACCTGTACTACCGGCCCCCCACAAGGCCCTCCTCCGGTGGGGAGTACAGTGGAGGTCTGCACACAACACCTGTACTACCGGCCCCCCACAAGGCCCTCCTCTGGTGGGGAGTACAGTGGGGGTCTGCACACAACACCTGCACTACCGGCCCCCCACAAGGTCCTTCCTCTGGTGTGGAGTACAGAGGGGGTCTGCACACAACACCTGCACTACCGGCCGCCCACAAGGCCCTTCCTCTGGTGGGGAGTACAGTGGGGGTGTGCACACAACACCTGCACTACCGGCCCCCCCACAAGGCCCTTCCTCTGGTGTGGAGTACAGAGGGGGTCTGCACACAACACCTGCACTACCGGCCGCCCACAAGGCCCTTCCTCTGGTGGGGAGTACAGTGGGGGTCTGCACACAACACCTGTACTACCGGCCCCCCACAATGCCCTCCTCTGGTGGGGAGTACAGTGGAGGTCTGCACACAACACCTGTACTACCGGCCCCCCACAAGGCCCTCCTCTGGTGGGGAGTACAGTGGAGGTGTGCACACAACACCTGTACTACCGGCCCCCCACAAGGCCCTCCTCCGGTGGGGAGTACAGTGGAGGTCTGCACACAACACCTGTACTACCGGCACCCCACAAGGCCCTCCTCTGGTTGGGAGTACAGTGGAGGTCTGCACACAACACCTGTACTACCGGCCCCCCCACAAGGCCCTTCCTCTGGTGGGGGGTACAGTTGAGGTGTACCCACAACACCTGTACTATCGGCCCCCCACAAGGCCCTTCCTCTGGTGGGGAGTACAGTTGAGGTCTGCACACAACACCTGTACTATCGGCCCCCCACAAGGCCCTCCTCTGGTGGGGAGTACAGTGGAGGTCTGCACACAACACCTGTACTACCGGCCCCCCCACAAGGCCCTTCCTCTGGTGTAGAGTACAGTGGAGGTCTGCACACAACACCTGTACTACCGGCCCCCCCACAAGGCCCTACTTCTGGTGTGGAGTACAGTGGGGGTGTGCACACAACACCTGTACTACCGGCCCCCCACAAGGTCCTTCCTCTGGTGTGGAGTACAGAGGGGGTCTGCACACAACACCAGTACTATCGGCCCCCCCACAAGGCCCTCCTCTGGTGGGGAGTACAGTGGAGGTCTGCACACAACACCTGTACTACCGGCCCCCCCACAAGGCCCTTCCTCTGGTGGGGGGTACAGTTGAGGTGTGCACACAACACCTGTACTATCGGCCCCCCACAAGGCCCTCCTCTGGTGGGGAGTACAGTGGAGGTCTGCATACAACACCTGTACTATCGGCCCCCCACAGGCCCTTCCTCTGGTGGGGAGTACAGTTGAGGTCTGCACACAACACCTGTACTATCGGCCCCCCACAAGGCCCTCCTCTGGTGGGGAGTACAGTGGAGGTCTGCACACAACACCTGTACTACCGGCCCCCCCACAATGCCCTTCCTCTGGTGGAGAGTACAGTGGAGGTCTGCACACAACACCTGTACTACCGGCCCCCCACAAGGCTCTTCCTCTCTTGGGGAGTACAGTGGAGGTCTGCACACAACACCTGTACTACCGGCCCCCCACAAGGCCCTTCCTCTGGTGTGGAGTACAGTGGGGGTGTGCACACAACACCTGTACTACCGGCCCCCCACAAGGTCCTTCCTCTGGTGTGGAGTACAGAGGGGGTCTGCACACAACACCAGTACTATCGGCCCCCCCACAAGGACCTACCTCTGGTGGGGAGTACAGTGGGGGTGTGCACACAACACCTGCACTACCGGCCCCCCACTAGGCCCTTCCTCTGGTGGGGAGTACAGTGGAGGTGTGCACACAACACCTGCACTACCGGCCGCCCACAAGGCCCTTCCTGTGGAGTGGAGTACAGTGCAGGTGTACCCACAACACCTGTACTATCAACCCCCCACAAGGCCCTCCTCTGGTGGGGGGGGGGGGGGAGTACAGTGGGGGTCTGCACACAACACCTGTACTACCGGCCCCCCCACAAGGCCCTCCTCTGGTGAGGGGGGGGGGGGGGGGGGGAGTACAGTGGGGGTCTGCACACAACACCAGTACTATCGGCCCCCCCACAAGGCCCTACCTCTGGTGGGCAGTACAGTGGGGGTGTGCACACAACACCTGCACTACCGGTCCCCCCACAAGGCCCTTCCTCAGGTGGGGAGTACAGTGGAGGTGTGCACACAACACCTGCACTACCGGCCGCCCACAAGGCCCTTCCTCTGGAGTGGAGTACAGTGCAGGTGTACCCACAACACCTGTACTATCGGCCCCCCACAAGGCCCTCAGTGGGGGTCTGCACACAACACCTGTACTACCGGCTTCCCCACAAGGCCCTTCCTCTGGTGGGGAGTACAGTGGAGGTGTGCACACAACACCTGCACTACCGGCCCCCCCACAAGGCCCTTCCTCTGGTGGGGAGTACAGTGCAGGTGTACCCACAACACCTGTACTATCAGCCCCCCTCAAGGCCCTCCTCTGGTGGGGGGGGGGGGGGAGTACACTGGGGGTCTGCACACAACACCTGTACTAACGGCCCCCCACAAGGCTCTTCCTCTCTTGGGGAGTACAGTGGAGGTGTGCACACAACACCTGTACTACCGGCCCCCCACAAGGCCCTCCTCTGGTGGGGAGTACAGTTCAGGTCTGCACATGACACCAGCACTACCGGCCCCCCACAAGGCTCTTCCTCTGGTGGGGAGTACAGTTCAGGTCTGCACATGACACCAGCACTACCGGCCCCCCACAAGGCTCTTCCTCTGGTGGGGAGTACAGTTGAGGTCTGCACACAACACCTGTACTAACGGCCCCCACAAGGCTCTTCCTCTGGTGTGGAGTACAGTGGGGGTGTGCACACAACACCTGCACTACCGGCCCCCCACAAGGTCCTTCCTCTGGTGTGGAGTACAGAGGGGGTCTGCACACAACACCAGTACTACCGGCCCCCCCCACAAGGCCCTACCTCTGGTGGGGAGTACAGTGGGGGTCTGCACACAACACCTGTACTACCGGCCCCCCCACAAGGCCCTTCCTCTGGTGTGGAGTATAGAGGGGGTCTGCACACAACACCTGCACTACCGGCCGCCCACAAGGCCCTTCCTCTGGTGGGGAGTACAGTGGGGGTCTGCACACAACACCTGTACTATCGGCCCCCCACAAGGCCCTTCCTCTGGTGGGGAGTACAGTGGGGGTCTGCACACAACACCTGTACTACCGGCCCCCCACAAGGCCCTCCTCTGGTGGGGAGTACAGTGGAGGTCTGCACACAACACCTGTACTACCGGCCCCCCACAAGGCCCTCCTCTGGTGGGGAGTACAGTGGAGGTGTGCACACAACACCTGTACTACCGGCCCCCCACAAGGCCCTCCTCTGGTGGGGAGTACAGTGGAGGTCTGCACACAACACCTGTACTACCGGCCCCCCCACAAGGCCCTTCCTCTGGTGGGGGGTACAGTTGAGGTATACCCACAACACCTGTACTATCGGCCCCCCACAAGGCCCTTCCTCTGGTGGGGAGTACAGTTGAGGTCTGCACACAACACCTGTACTATCGGCCCCCCACAAGGCCCTTCCTCTGGTGGGGAGTACAGTTGAGGTGTACCCACAACACCTGTACTATCGGCCCCCCACAAGGCCCTTCCTCTGGTGGGGAGTACAGTGGAGGTCTGCACACAACACCTGTACTACCGGCCCCCCACAAGGCCCTTCCTCTGGTGGGGAGTACAGTGGGGGGGTGCACACAACACCTGTACTACCGGCCCCCCACAAGGCCCTTCCTCTGGTGGGGAGTACAGTGGAGGTCTGCACACAACACCTGCACTACCGGCCGCCCACAAGGCCCTTCCTCTGGTGGGGAGTACAGTGGGGGTCTGCACACAACACCTGTACTATCGGCCCCCCACAAGGCCCTACCTCTGGTGGGGAGTACAGTGGGGGTCTGCACACAACACCTGTACTACCGGCCCCCACACAAGGCCCTACCTCTGGTGTGGAGTACAGTGGGGGTGTGCACACAACACCTGTACTACCGGCCCCCCACAAGGCCCTTCCTCTGGTGGGGAGTACAGTGGAGGTCTGCACACAACACCTGTACTACCGGCCCCCCACAAGGTCCTTCCTCTGGTGTGGAGTACAGAGGGGGTCTGCACACAACACCAGTACTATCGGCCCCCCCACAAGGCCCTACCTCTGGTGGGGAGTACAGTGGGGGTGTGCACACAACACCTGCACTACCGGCCCCCCACAAGGCCCTTCCTCTGGTGGGGAGTACAGTGGAGGTGTGCACACAACACCTGCACTACCGGCCGCCCACAAGGCCCTTCCTGTGGAGTGGAGTACAGTGCAGGTGTACCCACAACACCTGTACTATCAACCCCCCACAAGGCCCTCCTCTGGTGAGGGGGGGGGGGGGGAGTACAGTGGGGGTCTGCACACAACACCTGTACTACCGGCCCCCCCACAAGGCCCTCCTCTGGTGAGGGGGGGGGGGGGAGTACAGTGGGGGTCTGCACACAACACCAGTACTATCGGCCCCCCCACAAGGCCCTACCTCTGGTGGGCAGTACAGTGGGGGTGTGCACACAACACCTGCACTACCGGTCCCCCCACAAGGCCCTTCCTCAGGTGGGGAGTACAGTGGAGGTGTGCACACAACACCTGCACTACCGGCCGCCCACAAGGCCCTTCCTGTGGAGTGGAGTACAGTGCAGGTGTACCCACAACACCTGTACTATCGGCCCCCTACAAGGCCCTCAGTGGGGGTCTGCACACAACACCTGTACTACCGGCCCCCCCACAAGGCCCTCCTCTGGTGGGGGGGGGGGTGCAGTGGGGGTCTGCACACAACACCAGTACTATCGGCCCCCCCACAAGGCCCTACCTCTGGTGGGGAGTACAATGGGGGTGTGCACACAACACCTGCACTACCGGCCCCCCCACAAGGCCCTTCCTCTGGTGGGGAGTACAGTGGAGGTGTGCACACAACACCTGCACTACCGGCCGCCCACAAGGCCCTTCCTCTGGAGTGGAGTACAGTGCAGGTGTACCCACAACACCTGTACTATCGGCCCCCCACAAGGCCCTCAGTGGGGGTCTGCACACAACACCTGTACTACCGGCTTCCCCACAAGGCCCTTCCTCTGGTGGGGAGTACAGTGGAGGTGTGCACACAACACCTGCACTACCGGCCGCCCACAAGGCCCTTCCTGTGGAGTGGAGTACAGTGCAGGTGTACCCACAACACCTGTACTATCGGCCCCCTACAAGGCCCTCAGTGGGGGTCTGCACACAACACCTGTACTACCGGCCCCCCCACAAGGCCCTCCTCTGGTGGGGGGGGGGGGGTGCAGTGGGGGTCTGCACACAACACCAGTACTATCGGCCCCCCCACAAGGCCCTACCTCTGGTGGGGAGTACAATGGGGGTGTGCACACAACACCTGCACTACCGGCCCCCCCACAAGGCCCTTCCTCTGGTGGGGAGTACAGTGGAGGTGTGCACACAACACCTGCACTACCGGCCGCCCACAAGGCCCTTCCTCTGGAGTGGAGTACAGTGCAGGTGTACCCACAACACCTGTACTATCGGCCCCCCACAAGGCCCTCAGTGGGGGTCTGCACACAACACCTGTACTACCGGCTTCCCCACAAGGCCCTTCCTCTGGTGGGGAGTACAGTGGAGGTGTGCACACAACACCTGCACTACCGGCCCACCCACAAGGCCCTTCCTCTGGTGGGGAGTACAGTGCAGGTGTACCCACAACACCTGTACTATCAGCCCCCCACAAGGCCCTCCTCTGGTGGGGGGGGGGGGGGGGAGTACATTGGGGGTCTGCACACAACACCTGTACTAACGGCCCCCCACAAGGCTCTTCCTCTCTTGGGGAGTACAGTGGAGGTGTGCACACAACACCTGTACTACCGGCCCCCCACAAGGCCCTCCTCTGGTGGGGAGTACAGTTCAGGTCTGCACATGACACCAGCACTACCGGCCCCCCACAAGGCTCTTCCTCTGGTGGGGAGTACAGTTCAGGTCTGCACATGACACCAGCACTACCGGCCCCCCACAAGGCTCTTCCTCTGGTGGGGAGTACAGTTGAGGTCTGCACACAACACCTGTACTAACGGCCCCCACAAGGCTCTTCCTCTGGTGGGGAGTACAGTGGGGGTGTGCACACAACACCTGCACTACCGGCCCCCCACAAGGTCCTTCCTCTGGTGTGGAGTACAGAGGGGGTCTGCACACAACACCAGTACTACCGGCCCCCCCCACAAGGCCCTACCTCTGGTGGGGAGTACAGTGGGGGTCTGCACACAACACCTGTACTACCGGCCCCCCCACAAGGCCCTTCCTCTGGTGTGGAGTATAGAGGGGGTCTGCACACAACACCTGCACTACCGGCCGCCCACAAGGCCCTTCCTCTGGTGGGGAGTACAGTGGGGGTCTGCACACAACACCTGTACTATCGGCCCCCCACAAGGCCCTTCCTCTGGTGGGGAGTACAGTGGGGGTCTGCACACAACACCTGTACTACCGGCCCCCCACAAGGCCCTCCTCTGGTGGGGAGTACAGTGGAGGTCTGCACACAACACCTGTACTACCGGCCCCCCACAAGGCCCTCCTCTGGTGGGGAGTACAGTGGAGGTGTGCACACAACACCTGTACTACCGGCCCCCCACAAGGCCCTCCTCTGGTGGGGAGTACAGTGGAGGTCTGCACACAACACCTGTACTACCGGCCCCCCCACAAGGCCCTTCCTCTGGTGGGGGGTACAGTTGAGGTGTACCCACAACACCTGTACTATCGGCCCCCCACAAGGCCCTTCCTCTGGTGGGGAGTACAGTTGAGGTCTGCACACAACACCTGTACTATCGGCCCCCCACAAGGCCCTTCCTCTGGTGGGGAGTACAGTTGAGGTGTACCCACAACACCTGTACTATCGGCCCCCCACAAGGCCCTTCCTCTGGTGGGGAGTACAGTGGAGGTCTGCACACAACACCTGTACTACCGGCCCCCCACAAGGCTCTTCCTCTGGTGGGGAGTACAGTGGGGGGGGGGGGGGGTGCACACAACACCTGTACTACCGGCCCCCCACAAGGCCCTCCTCTGGTGGGGAGTACAGTGGGGGGGTGCACACAACACCTGTACTACCGGCCCCCCACAAGGCCCTTCCTCTGGTGGGGAGTACAGTGGAGGTCTGCACACAACACCTGCACTACCGGCCGCCCACAAGGCCCTTCCTCTGGTGGGGAGTACAGTGGGGGTCTGCACACAACACCTGTACTATCGGCCCCCCACAAGGCCCTACCTCTGGTGGGGAGTACAGTGGGGGTCTGCACACAACACCTGTACTACCGGCCCCCACACAAGGCCCTACCTCTGGTGTGGAGTACAGTGGGGGTGTGCACACAACACCTGTACTACCGGCCCCCCACAAGGCCCTTCCTCTGGTGGGGAGTACAGTGGAGGTCTGCACACAACACCTGTACTACCGGCCCCCCACAAGGCCCTCCTCTGGTGGGGGGGGGGGGGGGGAGTACAGTGGGGGTCTGCACACAACACCTGTACTACTGGCCCCCCACAAGGCTCTTCCTCTCTTGGGGAGTACAGTGGAGGTGTGCACACAACACCTGTACTACCGGCCCCCCACAAGGCCCTCCTCTGGTGGGGAGTACAGTTCAGGTCTGCACATGACACCAGCACTACCGGCCCCCCACAAGGCTCTTCCTCTGGTGGGGAGTACAGTTGAGGTCTGCACACAACACCTGTACTAACGGCCCCCACAAGGCTCTTCCTCTGGTGGGGAGTACAGTGGGGGTGTGCACACAACACCTGCACTACCGGCCCCCCACAAGGTCCTTCCTCTGGTGTGGAGTACAGAGGGGGTCTGCACACAACACCAGTACTACCGGCCCCCCCCACAAGGCCCTACCTCTGGTGGGGAGTACAGTGGGGGTGTGCACACAACACCTGTACTATCGGCCCCCCACAAGGCCCTTCCTCTGGTGGGGAGTACAGTGGGGGTCTGCACACAACACCTGTACTACCGGCCCCCCCACAAGGCCCTTCCTCTGGTGTGGAGTACAGAGGGGGTCTGCACACAACACCTGCACTACCGGCCGCCCACAAGGCCCTTCCTCTGGTGGGGAGTACAGTGGGGGTCTGCACACAACACCTGTACTACCGGCCCCCCACAAGGCCCTTCCTCTGGTGGGGAGTACAGTGGGGGTCTGCACACAACACCTGTACTACCGGCCCCCCACAAGGCCCTCCTCTGGTGGGGAGTACAGTGGGGGTCTGCACACAACACCTGTACTACCGGCCCCCCACAAGGCCCTTCCTCTGGTGGGGAGTACAGTGGGGGTCTGCACACAACACCTGTACTACCGGCCCCCCACAAGGCCCTTCCTCTGGTGGGGAGTACAGTGGGGGTCTGCACACAACACCTGTACTACCGGCCCCCCACAAGGCCCTCCTCTGGTGGGGAGTACAGTGGGGTTCTGCACACAACACCTGTACTACCGGCCCCCCACAAGGCCCTCCTCTGGTGGGGAGTACAGTTGAGGTGTACCCACAACACCTGTACTATCGGCCCCCCACAAGGCCCTTCCTCTGGTGGGGAGTACAGTGGAGGTCTGCACACAACACCTGTACTACCGGCCCCCCACAAGGCTCTTCCTCTGGTGGGGAGTACAGTGGGGGGGGGGGTGCACACAACACCTGTACTACCGGCCCCCCACAAGGCCCTCCTCTGGTGGGGAGTACAGTGGGGGTGTGCACACAACACCTGTACTACCGGCCCCCCACAAGGCCCTTCCTCTGGTGGGGAGTACAGTGGGGGGGTGCACACAACACCTGTACTACCGGCCCCCCACAAGGCCCTTCCTCTGGTGGGGAGTACAGTGGAGGTCTGCACACAACACCTGCACTACCGGCCGCCCACAAGGCCCTTCCTCTGGTGGGGAGTACAGTGGGGGTCTGCACACAACACCTGTACTATCGGCCCCCCACAAGGCCCTACCTCTGGTGGGGAGTACAGTGGGTGTCTGCACACAACACCTGTACTACCGGCCCCCACACAAGGCCCTACCTCTGGTGTGGAGTACAGTGGGGGTGTGCACACAACACCTGTACTACCGGCCCCCCACAAGGCCCTTCCTCTGGTGGGGAGTGCAGTGGAGGTCTGCACACAACACCTGTACTACCGGCCCCCCACAAGGCCCTCCTCTGGTGGGGGGGGGGGGGGGAGTACAGTGGGGGTCTGCACTCAACACCTGTACTACCGGCCCCCCCACAAGGCCCTCCTTTGGTGGGGGGGGGGGGGGAGTACAGTGGGGGTCTGCACACAACACCTGTACTACCGGCCCCCCACAAGGCCCTCCTCTGGTGGGGAGTACAGTGGAGGTCTGCACACAACACCAGTACTATCGGCCCCCCCACAAGGCCCTACCTCTGGTGGGCAGTACAGTGCAGGTGTACCCACAACACCTGTACTACCGGCCCCCCACAAGGCCCTTCCTCTGGTGTGGAGTACAGTGCAGGTGTACCCACAACACCTGTACTATCGGCCCCCCACAAGGCCCTCAGTTGGGGTGTGCACACAACACCTGTACTACCAGCCCCCCCACAAGGCCCTCCTCTGGAGTGGAGTACAGTGCAGGTGTACCCACAACACCTGTACTACCGGCCCCCCACAAGGCCCTCCTCTGGAGTGGAGTACAGTGCAGGTGTACCCACAACACCTGCACTATCGGCCCCCCACAAGGCCCTTCCTCTGGTGTGGAGTACAGTGCAGGTGTACCCACAACACCTGAACTATCGGCCCCCCACAAGGCCCTCAGTGGGGGTCTGCACACAACACCTGTACTACCAGCCCCCCTACAAGGCCCTCCTCTGGTGGGGGGGGGGTACAGTGGGGGTCTGCACACAACACCAGTACTATCGGCCCCCCACAAGGCTCTTCCTCTAGTTGGGAGTACAGTGGAGGTGTGCCCACAACACCTGTACTACCGGCCCCCCACAAGGCCCTCCTCTGGTGTGGAGTACAGTGGGGGTCTGCACACAACACCAGTACTATCGGCCCCCCCACAAGGCCCTCCTCTGGTGGGGAGTACAGCGGGGGTGTGCACACAACACCAGTACTATCGGCCCCCCCACAAGGCCCTACCTCTGGTGGGGAGTACAGTGGAGGTGTGCACACAACACCTGTACTACCGGCCCCCCACAAGGCCCTACTCTGGTGTGGAGTACAGTGGGGGGTGTGCACACAACACCTGCACTACCGGTCCCCCCACAAGGCCCTTCCTCTGGTGGGCAGTACAGTGGGGGGTGTGCACACAACACCTGCACTACCGGCCGCCCACAAGGCCCTTCCTCTGGAGTGGAGTACAGTGCAGGTGTACCCACAACACCTGTACTACCGGCCCCCCACAAGGCCCTCCTCTGGTGTGGAGTACAGTGCAGGTGTACCCACAACACCTGTACTACCGGCCGCCCACAAGGCCCTTCCTCTGGAGTGGAGTACAGTGCAGGTGTACCCACAACACCTGTACTACCGGCCCCCCACAAGGCCCTCCTCTGGAGTGGAGTACAGTGCAGGTGTACCCACAACACCTGCACTATCGGCCCCCCACAAGGCCCTTCCTCTGGTGTGGAGTACAGTGCAGGTGTACCCACAACACCTGTACTATCGGCCCCCCACAAGGCCCTCAGTGGGGGTCTGCACACAACACCTGTACTACCAGCCCCCCCACAAGGCCCTCCTCTGGTGGGGGGGGGGGTACAGTGGGGGTCTGCACACAACACCAGTACTATCGGCCCCCCACAAGGCTCTTCCTCTGGTGGGGAGTACAGTGGAGGTGTGCACACAACACCTGTACTACCGGCCCCCCACAAGGCCCTCCTCTGGTGTGGAGTACAGTGGGGGTCTGCACACAACACCAGTACTATCGGCCCCCCCACAAGGCCCTCCTCTAGTGGGGAGTACAGCGGGGGTGTGCACACAACACCAGTACTATCGGCCCCCCCACAAGGCCCTACCTCTGGTGGGGAGTACAGTGGAGGTCTGCACACAACACCTGTACTACCGGCCCCCCACAAGGCCCTCCTCTGGTGGGGAGTACAGTGGGGGTCTGCACACAACACCAGTACTACCGTCCCCCCACAAGGCCCTCCTCTGGTGGGGAGTACAGTGGAGGTCTGCACACAACACCTGTACTACCGGCCCCCCCACAAGGCCCTTCCTCTGGTGGGGGGTACAGTGGAGGTCGGCACACAACACCTGTACTACCGGCCCCCCACAAGGCTCTTCCTCTGGTGGGGAGTACAGTGGGGGTGTGCACACAACACCTGTACTACCGGCCCCCCCACAAGGTCCTTCCTCTAGTGGGGAGTACAGAGGGGGTCTGCACACAACACCAGTACTATCGGCCCCCCCCACAAGGCCCTACCTCTGGTGGGGAGTACAGTGGGGGTGTGCACACAACACCTGCACTACCGGCCCCCCCACAAGGCCCTTCCTCTGGTGGGAGGGGGGGGGGGTAAAGTGGGGGTCTGCACACAACACCTGTACTACCGGCCCCCCACAAGGCTCTTCCTCTCTTGGGGAGTACAGTGGAGGTCTGCACACAACACCTGTACTACCGGCCCCCCACAAGGCCCTTCCTCTGGTGGGGAGTACAGTGGGGGTCTGCACACAACACCTGCACTACCGGCTCCCCACAAGGCCCTTCCTCTGGTGTGGAGTACAGTGGGGTCTGCACACAACACCTGTACTACCGGCCCCCCACAAGGCCCTTCCTCTGGTGGGGAGTACAGTGGGGGTGTGCACACAACACCTGTACTACCGTCCCCCACAAGGCTCTTCCCCTCTTGGGGAGTACAGTGGAGGTGTGCACACAACACCTGTACTACCGGCCCCCCACAAGGCCCTCCTCTGGTGGGGAGTACAGTGGAGGTCTGCACACAACACCTGTACTACCGGCCCCCCACAAGGCCCTCCTCTGGTGTGGAGTACAGTGGGGGTCTGCACACAACACCTGCACTACCGGCCCCCCATAAGGCCCTTCCTCTGGTGTGGAGTACAGTGGGGGTCTGCACACAACACCTGTACTACCGGCCCCCCACAAGGCCCTTCCTCTGGTGGGGAGTACAGTGGGGGTCTGCACACAACACCTGTACTACCGGCCCCCCACAAGGCTCTTCCTCTCTTGGGGAGTACAGTGGAGGTCTGCACACAACACCTGTACTACCGGCCCCCCACAAGGCCCTTCCTCTGGTGGGGAGTACAGTGGAGGTCTGCACACAACACCTGTACTACCGGCCCCCCACAAGGCCCTTCCTCTGGTGGGGAGTACAGTGGGGGTCTGCACACAACACCTGTACTATCGGCCCCCCACAAGGCCCTTCCTCTGGTGGGGAGTACAGTGGAGGTCTGCACACAACACCTGTACTACCGGCCCCCCCACAAGGCCCTCCTCTGGTGGGGAGTACAGTGGGGGTGTGCACACAACACCTGTACTACCGGCCCCCCCACAAGGCCCTCCTCTGGTGGGGAGTACAGTGGGGGTCTGCACACAACACCTGTACTACCGGCCCCCCACAAGGCCCTCCTCTGGTGTGGAGTACAGTGGGGGTCTGCACACAACACCTGCACTACCGGCCCCCCATAAGGCCCTTCTCTGGTGGGGAGTACAGTGGAGGTCTGCACACATCACCTGTACTACCGGCACCCCACAAGGCCCTCCTCTGGTGGGGAGTACAGTGCAGGTCTGCACACAACACCTGTACTACCGGCCCCCCCACAAGGCCCTTCCTCTGGTGGGGGGTACAGTGGAGGTCTGCACACAACACCAGCACTACCGGCCACCCACAAGGCTCTTCCTCTGGTGGGGAGTACAGTTGAGGTCTGCACACAACACCTGTACTAACGGCCCCCCACAAGGCTCTTCCTCTGGTGGGGAGTACAGTGGGGGTCTGCACACAACACCTGCACTACCGGCCCCCCACCAGGTCCTTCCTCTGGTGTGGAGTACAGAGGGGGTCTGCACACAACACCTGTACTACCGGCCCCCCACAAGGCCCTACCTCTGGTGGGAGTACAGTGGTGGTGTGCACACAACACCTGCACTACCGGCCCCCCCACAAGGCCCTTCCTCTGGTGGGGAGTACAGTGGAGGTGTGCATACAACACCTGTACTATCAGCCCCCCACAAGGCCCTCCTCTGGTGGGGGGGGGGGGGGGGGGAGTACAGTGGGGGTCTGCACACAACACCTGCACTACCGGCCCCCCACAAGGTCCTTCCTCTGGTGTGGAGTACAGAGGGGGTCTGCACACAACACCAGTACTACCGGCCCCCCGACAAGGCCCTACCTCTGGTGGGGAGTACAGTGGGGGTGTGCACACAACACCTGTACTACCGGCCCCCCACAAGGCCCTTCCTCTGGTGTGGAGTACAGTTGAGGTGTACCCACAACACCTGCACTACCGGCCCCCCCACAAGGCCCTTCCTCTGGTGTGGAGTACAGAGGGGGTCTGCACACAACACCTGCACTACCGGCCGCCCACAAGGCCCTTCCTCTGGTGGGGAGTACAGTGGGGGTCTGCACACAACACCTGTACTACCGGCCCCCCACAAGGCCCTCCTCTGGTGGGGAGTACAGTGGAGGTCTGCACACAACACCTGTACTACCGGCCCCCCACAAGGCCCTCCTCTGGTGGGGAGTACAGTGGAGGTGTGCACACAACACCTGTACTACCGGCCCCCCACAAGGCCCTCCTCTGGTGGGGAGTACAGTGGAGGTGTGCACACAACACCTGTACTACCGGCCCCCCACAAGGCCCTCCTCTGGTGGGGAGTACAGTGGGGGTCTGCACACAACACCTGTACTACCGGCCCCCCCACAAGGCCCTTCCTCTGGTGGGGGGTACAGTTGAGGTGTACCCACAACACCTGTACTATCGGCCCCCCACAAGGCCCTTCCTCTGGTGGGGAGTACAGTTGAGGTCTGCACACAACACCTGTACTATCGGCCCCCCACAAGGCCCTCCTCTGGTGGGGAGTACAGTGGAGGTCTGCACACAACACCTGTACTACCGGCCCCCCACAAGGCCCTTCCTCTGGTGTGGAGTACAGTGGAGGTCTGCACACAACACCTGTACTACCGGCCCCCCCACAAGGCCCTACTTCTGGTGTGGAGTACAGTGGGGGTGTGCACACAACACCTGTACTACCGGCCCCCCACAAGGTCCTTCCTCTGGTGTGGAGTACAGAGGGGGTCTGCACACAACACCAGTACTATCGGCCGCCCACAAGGCCCTTCCTCTGGAGTGGAGTACAGTGCAGGTGTACCCACAACACCTGTACTATCGGCCCCCCACAAGGTCCTTCCTCTGGTGTGGAGTACAGAGGGGGTCTGCACACAACACCTGTACTACCGGGCCCCCCACAAGGCCCTCCTCTGGTGGGGGGGGGGGGGTGCAGTGGGGGTCTGCACACAACACCAGTACTATCGGCCCCCCCACAAGGCCCTTCCTCTGGTGGGGAGTACAGTGGAGGTGTGCACACAACACCTGTACTATCGGCCGCCCACAAGGCCCTCAGTGGGGGTCTGCACACAACACCTGTACTACCGGCCCCCCCACAAGGCCCTCCTCTGGTGGGGAGTACAGTGGGGGTCTGCACACAACACCAGTACTATCGGCCCCCCCACAAGGTCCTACCCCTGGTGGGGAGTACAGTGGGGGTGTGCACACAACTCCTGCACTACCGGCCCCCCCACAAGGCCCTTCCTCTGGTGGGGAGTACAGTGCAGGTGTACCCACAACACCTGTACTATCAGCCCCCCACAAGGCCCTCCTCTGGTTGGGGGGGGGGGGAGTACAGTGGGGGTCTGCACACAACACCTGTACTACCGGCCCCCCACAAGGCTCTTCCTCTCTTGGGGAGTACAGTGGAGGTGTGCACACAACACCTGTACTACCGGCCCCCCACAAGGCCCTCCTCTGGTGGGGAGTACAGTTCAGGTCTGCACATGACACCAGCACTACCGACCCCCCACAAGGCTCTTCCTCTGGTGGGGAGTACAGTTGAGGTCTGCACACAACACCTGTACTACCGGCCCCCCCACAAGGCCCTACCTCTGGTGGGGAGTACAGTGGGGGTCTGCACACAACACCTGTACTACCGGCCCCCCACAAGGCCCTCCTCTGGTGGGGAGTACAGTGGAGGTGTGCACACAACACCTGTACTACCGGCCCCCCACAAGGCCCTCCTCTGGTGGGGAGTACAGTGGAGGTGTGCACACAACACCTGTACTACCGGCCCCCCACAAGGCCCTCCTCTGGTGGGGAGTACAGTGGAGGTCTGCACACAACACCTGTACTACCGGCCCCCCCACAAGGCCCTTCCTCTGGTGGGGGGTACAGTTGAGGTGTACCCATAACACCTGTACTATCGGCCCCCCACAAGGCCCTTCCTCTGGTGGGGAGTACAGTTGAGGTCTGCACACAACACCTGTACTATCGGCCCCCCACAAGGCCCTTCCTCTGGTGGGGAGTACAGTGGGGGTCTGCACACAACACCTGTACTACCGGCCCCCCACAAGGCCCTCCTCTGGTGGGGAGTACAGTGGAGGTCTGCACACAACACCTGTACTACCGGCCCCCCACAAGGCCCTCCTCTGGTGGGGAGTACAGTGGAGGTGTGCACACAACACCTGTACTACCGGCCCCCCACAAGGCCCTCCTCTGGTGGGGAGTACAGTGGAGGTCTGCACACAACACCTGTACTACCGGCCCCCCCACAAGGCCCTTCCTCTGGTGGGGGGTACAGTTGAGGTGTACCCATAACACCTGTACTATCGGCCCCCCACAAGGCCCTTCCTCTGGTGGGGAGTACAGTTGAGGTCTGCACACAACACCTGTACTATCGGCCCCCCACAAGGCCCTTCCTCTGGTGGGGAGTACAGTGGAGGTCTGCACACAACACCTGTACTACCGGCCCCCCACAAGGCTCTTCCTCTGGTGGGGAGTACAGTGGGGGGGGTGCACACAACACCTGTACTACCGGCCCCCCACAAGGCCCTCCTCTGGTGGGGAGTACAGTGGGGGTGTGCACACAACACCTGTACTACCGGCCCCCCACAAGGCCCTTCCTCTGGTGGGGAGTACAGTGGGGGGGTGCACACAACACCTGTACTACCGGCCCCCCACAAGGCCCTTCCTCTGGTGGGGAGTACAGTGGGGGTGTGCACACAACACCTGTACTACCGGCCCCCCACAAGGCCCTTCCTCTGGTGGGGAGTACAGTGGGGGGGTGCACACAACACCTGTACTACCGGCCCCCCACAAGGCTCTTCCTCTGGTGGGGAGTACAGTTGAGGTCTGCACACAACACCTGTACTACCGGCCCCCCACAAGGCCCTTCCTCTGGTGGGGAGTACAGTGGAGGTCTGCACACAACACCTGCACTACCGGCCGCCCACAAGGCCGTTCCTCTGGTGGGGAGTACAGTGGGGGTCTGCACACAACACCTGTACTATCGGCCCCCCACAAGGCCCTACCTCTGGTGGGGAGTACAATGGGGGTCTGCACACAACACCTGTACTACCGGCCCCCCCACAAGGCCCTACCTCTGGTGTGGAGTACAGTGGGGGTGTGCACACAACACCTGTACTATCGGCCCCCCCACAAGGCCCTACCTCTGGTGGGCAGTACAGTGCAGGTGTACCCACAACACCTGTACTACCGGCCCCCCACAAGGCCCTTCCTCTGGTGTGGAGTACAGTGCAGGTGTACCCACAACACCTGTACTATCGGCCCCCCACAAGGCCCTCAGTGGGGGTGTGCACACAACACGTGCACTACCGGCCGCCCACAAGGCCCTTCCTGTGGAGTGGAGTACAGTGGGGGTTTGCACACAACACCTGTACTACCGGCCCCCCACAAGGCCCTTCCTCTGGTGTGGAGTACAGAGGGGGTCTGCACACAACACCAGTACTATCGGCCCCCCCACAAGGCCCTACCTCTGGTGGGGAGTACAGAGGGGGTCTGCACACAACACCAGTACTATCGGCCCCCCCACAAGGCCCTACCTCTGGTGGGGAGTACAGTGGGGGTGTGCACACAACACCTGTACTAATGGCCCCCCACAAGGCCCTTACTCTGGTGGGGAGTACAGTGGAGGTCTGCACACAACACCTGCACTACCGGCCCCCCACAAGGTCCTTCCTCTGATGTGGAGTACAGTGGGGGTGTGCACACAACACCTGCACTACCGGCCCCCCACAAGGCCCTTCCTCTGGTGGGGAGTACAGTGGAGGTGTGTGCACACAACACCTGCACTACCGGCCCCCCACAAGGCCCTACCTCTGGTGGGGAGTACAGTGGGGGTGTGCACACAACACCTGTACTACCGGCCCCCCCACAAGGCCCTCCTCTGGTGGGGGGGGGGGGGGGGGGAGTACAGTGGGGGTCTGCACACAACACCTGTACTACCGGCCCCCCATAAGGCCCTCCTCTGGTGGGGAGTACAGTGGAGGTCTGCACACAACACCAGTACTATCGGCCCCCCCCACAAGGCCCTTCCTCTGGAGTGGAGTACAGTGCAGGTGTACCCACACCACCTGTACTATCGGCCCCCCACAAGGCCCTTCCTCTGGTGTGGAGTACAGTGCAGGTGTACCCACAACACCTGTACTACCGGCCCCCCACAAGGCCCTCCTCTGGTGTGGAGTACAGTGCAGGTGTACCCACAACACCTGTACTACCGGCCGCCCACAAGGCCCTTCCTCTGGAGTGGAGTACAGTGCAGGTGTACCCACACCACCTGTACTATCGGCCCCCCACAAGGCCCTTCCTCTGGTGTGGAGTACAGTGCAGGTGTACCCACAACACCTGTACTATCGGCCCCCCACAAGGCCCTCAGTGGGGGTCTGCACACAACACCTGTACTACCAGCCCCCCCACAAGGCCCTCCTCTGGTGGGGGGGGGGGGGGTACAGTGGGGGTCTGCACACAACACCAGTACTATCGGCCCCCCACAAGGCTCTTCCTCTGGTGGGGAGTACAGTGGAGGTGTGCACACAACACCTGTACTACCGGCCCCCCACAAGGCCCTCCTCTGGTATGGAGTACAGTGGGGGTCTGCACACAACACCAGTACTATCGGCCCCCCCACAAGGCCCTCCTCTGGTGGGGAGTACAGCGGGGGTGTGCACACAACACCTGTACTACCAGCCCCCCCACAAGGCCCTCCTCTGGTGGGGAGTAGAGTGGGGGTCTGCACACAACACCTGTACTACCGGCCCCCCACAAGGCCCTCCTCTGGTGTGGAGTACAGTGGGGGTGTGCACACAACACCTGTACTACCGGCCCCCCCACAAGGCCCTCCTCTGGTGGGGAGTACAGCGGGGGGGTGCACACAACACCAGTACTATCGGCCCCCCCACAAGGCCCTACCTCTGGTGGGGAGTACAGTGGAGGTGTGCACACAACACCTGTACTACCGGCCCCCCACAAGGCCCTCCTCTGGTGGGGAGTACAGTGGGGGTCTGCACACAACACCAGTACTATCGGCCCCCCCACAAGGCTCTTCCTCTCTTGGGGAGTACAGTGGAGGTGTGCACACAACAGCTGTGCTATCAGCCCCCCACAAGGCCCTCCTCTGGTGGGAGGGGGGGGGGGGGGGGGGGGGAGTACAGTGGGGGTCTGCACACAACACCTGTACTACCGGCCCCCCACAAGGCTCTTCCTCTCTTGGGGAGTACAGTGGAGGTGTGCACACAACACCTGTACTACCGGCCCCCCACAAGGCCCTTCTCTGGTGGGGAGTACAGTGGAGGTCTGCACACAACACCTGTACTACCGGCCCCCCACAAGGCCCTTCTCTGGTGGGGAGTACAGTGGAGGTCTGCACACAACACCTGTACTACCGTCCCTCCACAAGGCCCTTCCTCTGGTGGGGAGTACAGTGGAGGTCTGCACACAACACCTGTACTACCGGCCCCCCCACAAGGCCCTTCCTCTGGTGGGGGGTACAGTGGAGGTCGGCACACAACACCTGTACTACCGGCCCCCCACAAGGCTCTTCCTCTGGTGGGGAGTACAGTGGGGGTGTGCACACAACACCTGCACTACCGGCCCCCCCACAAGGCCCTTCCTCTGGTGGGGAGTACAGAGGGGGTCTGCACACAACACCAGTACTATCGGCCCCCCCCACAAGGCCCTACCTCTGGTGGGGAGTACAGTGGGGGTGTGCACACAACACCTGCACTACCGGCCCCCCCACAAGGCCCTTCCTCTAGTGGGAGGGGGGGGGGGGGGAGTACAGTGGGGGTCTGCACACAACACCTGTACTACCGGCCCCCCACAAGGCTCTTCCTCTCTTGGGGAGTACAGTGGAGGTCTGCACACAACACCTGTACTACCGGCCCCCCACAAGGCCCTTCCTCTGGTGGGGAGTACAGTGGGGGTCTGCACACAACACCTGCACTACCGGCCCCCCACAAGGCCCTTCCTCTGGTGTGGAGTACAGTGGGGGTCTGCACACAACACCTGTACTACCGGCCCCCCACAAGGCCCTTCCTCTGGTGGGGAGTACAGTGGGGGTGTGCACACAACACCTGTACTACCGTCCCCCACAAGGCTCTTCCCCTCTTGGGGAGTACAGTGGAGGTGTGCACACAACACCTGTACTACCGGCCCCCCCACAAGGCCCTCCTCTGGTGGGGAGTACAGTGGCGGTCTGCACACAACACCTGTACTACCGGCCCCCCACAAGGCTCTTCCTCTGGTGGGGAGTACAGTGGAGGGTCTGCACACAACACCTGTACTACCGGCCCCCCCACAAGGCCCTCCTCTGGTGTGGAGTACAGTGGGGGTCTTCACACAACACCTGTACTACCGGCCCCCCACAAGGCCCTTCCTCTGGTGTGGAGTACAGTGGGGGTCTGCACACAACACCTGTACTACCGGCCCCCCACAAGGCTCTTCCTCTCTTGGGGAGTACAGTGGAGGTGTGCACACAACACCTGCACTACCGGCCCCCCCACAAGGCCCTTCCTCTGGTGGGGAGTACAGTGGGGGTGTGCACATAACACCTGCACTACCGGCCCCCCCACAAGGCCCTTCCTCTGGTGGGGAGTACAGAGGGGGTGTACCCACAACACCTGTGCTATCAGCCCCCCACAAGGCCCTCCTCTGGTGGGGGGGGGGGGGGGGGGGAGTACAGTGGGGGTCTGCACACAACACCTGTACTACCGGCCCCCCACAAGGCTCTTCCTCTCTTGGGGAGTACAGTGGAGGTGTGCACACAACACCTGTACTACCGGCCCCCCACAAGGCCCTCCTCTGGTGGGGAGTACAGTGGAGGTCTGCACACAACACCTGTACTACCGGCCCCCCACAATGCCCTCCTCTGGTGGGGAGTACAGTTGAGGTCTGCACACAACACCTGTACGAACGGCCCCCACAAGGCCCTCCTCTGGTGGTGAGTACAGTGGGGGGTCTGCACACAACACCTGTACTACCGGCCCCCCACAAGGCCCTTCCTCTGGTGTGGAGTACAGAGGGGGTGTGCACACAACACCAGTACTATCGGCCCCCCCTACAAGGCCCTTCCTCTGGTGGGGAGTACAGTGGAGGTGTGCACACAACACCTGCACTACCGGCCGCCCACAAGGCCCTTCCTCTGGAGTGGAGTACAGTGCAGGTGTACCCACAACACCTGTACTATCGGCCCCCCA